>NW_027224966.1:0-252710 GCF_041296235.1 Equus asinus | reverse complement strand
TTCTGGCATAGGCGTTTTTTTTTTTTTTTTTGTCCAGAATGTGGTTCCAGCGAGTCGAACATGTGGTTCCGGCGTGTCCGGCAGGTGTTTCCGGTCTGTCCAGCAGGTGGTTCTGGGGTGTCCGGCATGAGGTTCTGGCACGTCTGAGAGGTGGTTCCGGCCGGCCCGACATGCGTTTCCGGAGTGTCCGCCACGTGGTTCAGGCACGTCTGAGAGGTGGTTCCAGCATGCCCGGCAGGTTTTCCCGGAGAGTCCTCCAAGTGGTTCTGGCGTAGCCCGCAGGTGATTTTGGTGTGTCCGGCAGGTTGTTCCGTTCTGTCCGATAGGTTGTTCCGGCATGTCCAGCACGTGCTTCTGGCACTTCTGAGAGGTGGTTCTGGCATGCCGGGCAGGTTATTCCGGAGTGTCCGGTAAGTGGTTCTGGTGTAGCCGGCAGTTCATTTTGGCGTGTCTGGCACATGGGTCCTGCGAGTCGAGCAGGTGGTTCCGGCGTGCTCGGCAGGTGGTCCAGGCATGTCCGGCAGGTGGTTCCAGTCTGTCCAGGACGTGGTTCCAGCGTGTCCGGCACGTGGTTCTCTTACGTCTGAGAGGTGGTTCCTGCATGCCTGGCAGGTTATTGCGGATTGTCTGCCAGGTGGTTCTCTCATAGCCAGCTGTTGATTTTGGCCTGTCAGGCAGGTGGTTCTGGTGAGTCCAGCAGGTGGCTCCGGCGTGCTCGGCAGGTGGTTCTGGCATGTCTGGCAGGTGGTTCCGGCGAGTTGAGCAGCTGGTTCCAGCCTGTCCGTCAGGTTAGGGTTAGGGATAGGGTTAGGGTTACGGTTAGGGTTAGGGTTTAGGGTTTGGGGTTAGGGGTTAGGGTTAGGGGTAGGGTTAGGGTTAGGGTTACGGTTGGGTTAGGGTTTAGGGTTAGGCTTAGGGTTAGGGGTTAGGGTTAGGCTTAGGGTTTGGGGATAGGGTTAGGGTTAGGGTTAGGATTAGGGCCCGGCACGTGGTTCCGGCGAGGCGAGCAGGTGGCTCCGGCGCGCTCGGCAGGTGCTTCCGCTGGGCCCGGCAGGTGGTTCCGGCGAGGCGAGCAGGTGGCTCCGGCGTGCTTGACACGTGCTTGCGCTGGGCCCGGCAGGTGGTTCCGGCGAGGCGAGCAGGTGGCTCCGGCGCGCTCGGGAGGTGCTTCCGCTGCACCCGGCAGGTGGTTCCGGCGAGGCGAGCAGGTGGCTCCGGCGCGCCCAGCAGGTGGTTCCGGCGAGGCGAGCAGGTGGCTCCGGCGCGCTCGGCAGGTGCTTCCGCTGGGCCAGGCTGGTGTTTCCGGCGAGGCGAGCAGGTTGTTCCTGCGTGCTCGGCAGGTGGTTCAGTTGGGTCTGGCAGGTGGTTTCGGTCTGTTCGGGCTGTGGTTCCAGCATCTCAGGCACATGGTTCTGGCACGTCTGAGAGGTGGTTCCGGCTGGCCCTGCAGGTGTTTCTGGAGTCTCCGCCAAGTGGTTCTGGTGTAGCTGGCAGGTGATGTTGGCGTGACTGGCAGGTGGTTCCAGCCAGCCCGGCAGGTGTTTCCCGAGTGTTCACCAACTGGCTGTGGCGTAGCCGGCAGGTGATTTTGGCGTGTCCGACAGGTGGTTCTGGCGAGTCGAGCAGGTGCTTCCGGCATGCTCGGCAGGTGCTTCCGGTGTCATTGGCATGTGGTTCTGGCAGGTCTGAGAGGTGGTTCCGGCATGCCTGACAGGTGATTCCGGAGTGTTCGCCAAGCGGTTCTGGCATAGGCGGCAGGTGATTTTGCCATGTCCAGAATGTGGTTCCAGCGAGTCGAACATGTGGTTCCGGCGTGTCCGGCAGGTGTTTCCGGTCTGTCCAGCAGGTGGTTCTGGGGTGTCCGGCATGAGGTTCTGGCACGTCTGAGAGGTGGTTCCGGCCGGCCCGACATGCGTTTGCGGAGTGTCCGCCACGTGGTTCAGGCACGTCTGAGAGGTGGTTCCAGCATGCCCGGCAGGTTTTCCCGGAGAGTCCTCCAAGTGGTTCTGGCGTAGCCCGCAGGTGATTTTGGTGTGTCCGGCAGGTTGTTCCGTTCTGTCCGATAGGTTGTTCCGGCATGTCCAGCACGTGCTTCTGGCACTTCTGAGAGGTGGTTCTGGCATGCCGGGCAGGTTATTCCGGAGTGTCCGGTAAGTGGTTCTGGTGTAGCCGGCAGTTCATTTTGGCGTGTCTGGCACATGGGTCCTGCGAGTCGAGCAGGTGGTTCCGGCGTGCTCGGCAGGTGGTCCAGGCATGTCCGGCAGGTGGTTCCAGTCTGTCCAGGACGTGGTTCCAGCGTGTCCGGCACGTGGTTCTCTTACGTCTGAGAGGTGGTTCCTGCATGCCTGGCAGGTTATTGCGGATTGTCTGCCAGGTGGTTCTCTCATAGCCAGCTGTTGATTTTGGCCTGTCAGGCAGGTGGTTCTGGTGAGTCCAGCAGGTGGCTCCGGCGTGCTCGGCAGGTGGTTCTGGCATGTCTGGCAGGTGGTTCCGGCGAGTTGAGCAGCTGGTTCCAGCCTGTCCGTCAGGTTAGGGTTAGGGATAGGCTTAGGGTTACGGTTAGGGTTAGGGTTTAGGGTTTGGGGTTAGGGGTTAGGGTTAGGGGTAGGGTTAGGGTTAGGGTTACGGTTGGGATAGGGTTTAGGGTTAGGCTTAGGGTTAGGGGATAGGGTTAGGGTTAGGGTTTGGGGATAGGGTTAGGGTTAGGGTTACGGTTAGGGCCCGGCGCGTGGTTCCGGCGAGGCGAGCAGGTGGCTCCGGCGCGCTCGGGAGGTGCTTCCGCTGCACCCGGCAGGTGGTTCCGGCGAGGCGAGCAGGTGGCTCCGGCGCGCCCAGCAGGTGGTTCCGGCGAGGCGAGCAGGTGGCTCCGGCGCGCTCGGCAGGTGCTTCCGCTGGGCCAGGCTGGTGTTTCCGGCGAGGCGAGCAGGTGGCTCCGGCGCGCTCGGCAGGTGGTTCTGGCATGTCTGGCAGGTGGTTCCGGCGAGTTGAGCAGCTGGTTCCAGCCTGTCCGTCAGGTTAGGGTTAGGGATAGGGTTAGGGTTACGGTTAGGGTTAGGGTTTAGGGTTTGGGGTTAGGGTTTAGGGTTAGGGGTAGGGTTAGGGTTAGGGTTACGGTTGGGTTAGGGTTTAGGGTTAGGCTTAGGGTTAGGGGATAGGGTTAGGGTTAGGGTTTGGGGATAGGGTTAGGGTTAGGGTTAGGGTTAGGGCCCGGCGCGTGGTTCCGGCGAGGCGAGCAGGTGGCTCCGGCGCGCTCGGCAGGTGCTTCCGCTGGGCCCGGCAGGTGGTTCCGGCGAGGCGAGCAGGTGGCTCCGGCGTGCTTGGCACGTGCTTCCGCTGGGCCCTGCAGGTGGTTCCGGCGAGGCGAGCAGGTGGCTCCGGCGCGCTCGGCAGGTGCTTCCGCTGCACCCGGCAGGTGGTTCCGGCGAGGCGAGCAGGTGGCTCCGGCGCGCCCGGCAGGTGCTTCCGCTGGGCCTGGCAGGTGGTTCCGGCGAGGCGAGCAGGTGGCTCCGGCGTGCCGGGCAGGTGCTTCCGCTGCGCCCGGCAGGTGGTTCCGGCGAGGCGAGCAGGTTGTTCCTGCGTGCTCGGCAGGTGGTTCAGTTGGGTCTGGCAGGTGGTTTCGGTCTGTTCGGGCTGTGGTTCCAGCATCTCAGGCACATGGTTCTGGCACGTCTGAGAGGTGGTTCCGGCTGGCCCTGCAGGTGTTTCTGGAGTCTCCGCCAAGTGGTTCTGGTGTAGCTGGCAGGTGATGTTGGCGTGACTGGCAGGTGGTTCCAGCCAGCCCGGCAGGTGTTTCCCGAGTGTTCACCAACTGGCTGTGGCGTAGCCGGCAGGTGATTTTGGCGTGTCCGACAGGTGGTTCTGGCGAGTCGAGCAGGTGCTTCCGGCATGCTCGGCAGGTGCTTCCGGTGTCATTGGCATGTGGTTCTGGCAGGTCTGAGAGGTGGTTCCGGCATGCCTGACAGGTGATTCCGGAGTGTTCGCCAAGCGGTTCTGGCATAGGCGGCAGGTGATTTTGCCATGTCCAGAATGTGGTTCCAGCGAGTCGAACATGTGGTTCCGGCGTGTCCGGCAGGTGTTTCCGGTCTGTCCAGCAGGTGGTTCTGGGGTGTCCGGCATGAGGTTCTGGCACGTCTGAGAGGTGGTTCCGGCCGGCCCGACATGCGTTTCCGGAGTGTCCGCCACGTGGTTCAGGCACGTCTGAGAGGTGGTTCCAGCATGCCCGGCAGGTTTTCCCGGAGAGTCCTCCAAGTGGTTCTGGCGTAGCCCGCAGGTGATTTTGGTGTGTCCGGCAGGTTGTTCCGTTCTGTCCGATAGGTTGTTCCGGCATGTCCAGCACGTGCTTCTGGCACTTCTGAGAGGTGGTTCTGGCATGCCGGGCAGGTTATTCCGGAGTGTCCGGTAAGTGGTTCTGGTGTAGCCGGCAGTTCATTTTGGCGTGTCTGGCACATGGGTCCTGCGAGTCGAGCAGGTGGTTCCGGCGTGCTCGGCAGGTGGTCCAGGCATGTCCGGCAGGTGGTTCCAGTCTGTCCAGGACGTGGTTCCAGCGTGTCCGGCACGTGGTTCTCTTACGTCTGAGAGGTGGTTCCTGCATGCCTGGCAGGTTATTGCGGATTGTCTGCCAGGTGGTTCTCTCATAGCCAGCAGTTGATTTTGGCCTGTCAGGCAGGTGGTTCTGGTGAGTCCAGCAGGTGGCTCCGGCGTGCTCGGCAGGTGGTTCTGGCATGTCTGGCAGGTGGTTCCGGCGAGTTGAGCAGCTGGTTCCAGCCTGTCCGTCAGGTTAGGGTTAGGGATAGGGTTAGGGTTACGGTTAGGGTTAGGGTTTAGGGTTTGGGGTTAGGGGTTAGGGTTAGGGGTAGGGTTAGGGTTAGGGTTACGGTTGGGTTAGGGTTTAGGGTTAGGCTTAGGGTTAGGGGTTAGGGTTAGGCTTAGGGTTTGGGGATAGGGTTAGGGTTAGGGTTAGGATTAGGGCCCGGCACGTGGTTCCGGCGAGGCGAGCAGGTGGCTCCGGCGCGCTCGGCAGGTGCTTCCGCTGGGCCCGGCAGGTGGTTCCGGCGAGGCGAGCAGGTGGCTCCGGCGTGCTTGACACGTGCTTGCGCTGGGCCCGGCAGGTGTTTCCGGCGAGGCGAGCAGGTGGCTCCGGCGCGCTCGGGAGGTGCTTCCGCTGCACCCGGCAGGTGGTTCCGGCGAGGCGAGCAGGTGGCTCCGGCGCGCCCAGCAGGTGGTTCCGGCGAGGCGAGCAGGTGGCTCCGGCGCGCTCGGCAGGTGCTTCCGCTGGGCCAGGCTGGTGTTTCCGGCGAGGCGAGCAGGTTGTTCCTGCGTGCTCGGCAGGTGGTTCAGTTGGGTCTGGCAGGTGGTTTCGGTCTGTTCGGGCTGTGGTTCCAGCATCTCAGGCACATGGTTCTGGCACGTCTGAGAGGTGGTTCCGGCTGGCCCTGCAGGTGTTTCTGGAGTCTCCGCCAAGTGGTTCTGGTGTAGCTGGCAGGTGATGTTGGCGTGACTGGCAGGTGGTTCCAGCCAGCCCGGCAGGTGTTTCCCGAGTGTTCACCAACTGGCTGTGGCGTAGCCGGCAGGTGATTTTGGCGTGTCCGACAGGTGGTTCTGGCGAGTCGAGCAGGTGCTTCCGGCATGCTCGGCAGGTGCTTCCGGTGTCATTGGCATGTGGTTCTGGCAGGTCTGAGAGGTGGTTCCGGCATGCCTGACAGGTGATTCCGGAGTGTTCGCCAAGCGGTTCTGGCATAGGCGGCAGGTGATTTTGCCATGTCCAGAATGTGGTTCCAGCGAGTCGAACATGTGGTTCCGGCGTGTCCGGCAGGTGTTTCCGGTCTGTCCAGCAGGTGGTTCTGGGGTGTCCGGCATGAGGTTCTGGCACGTCTGAGAGGTGGTTCCGGCCGGCCCGACATGCGTTTCCGGAGTGTCCGCCACGTGGTTCAGGCACGTCTGAGAGGTGGTTCCAGCATGCCCGGCAGGTTTTCCCGGAGAGTCCTCCAAGTGGTTCTGGCGTAGCCCGCAGGTGATTTTGGTGTGTCCGGCAGGTTGTTCCGTTCTGTCCGATAGGTTGTTCCGGCATGTCCAGCACGTGCTTCTGGCACTTCTGAGAGGTGGTTCTGGCATGCCGGGCAGGTTATTCCGGAGTGTCCGGTAAGTGGTTCTGGTGTAGCCGGCAGTTCATTTTGGCGTGTCTGGCACATGGGTCCTGCGAGTCGAGCAGGTGGTTCCGGCGTGCTCGGCAGGTGGTCCAGGCATGTCCGGCAGGTGGTTCCAGTCTGTCCAGGACGTGGTTCCAGCGTGTCCGGCACGTGGTTCTCTTACGTCTGAGAGGTGGTTCCTGCATGCCTGGCAGGTTATTGCGGATTGTCTGCCAGGTGGTTCTCTCATAGCCAGCTGTTGATTTGGGCCTGTCAGGCAGGTGGTTCTGGTGAGTCCAGCAGGTGGCTCCGGCGTGCTCGGCAGGTGGTTCTGGCATGTCTGGCAGGTGGTTCCGGCGAGTTGAGCAGCTGGTTCCAGCCTGTCCGTCAGGTTAGGGTTAGGGATAGGCTTAGGGTTACGGTTAGGGTTAGGGTTTAGGGATTGGGGTTAGGGGTTAGGGTTAGGGGTAGGGTTAGGGTTAGGGTTACGGTTGGGATAGGGTTTAGGGTTAGGCTTAGGGTTAGGGGATAGGGTTAGGGTTAGGGTTTGGGGATAGGGTTAGGGTTAGGGTTACGGTTAGGGACCGGCGCGTGGTTCCGGCGAGGCGAGCAGGTGGCTCCGGCGCGCTCGGGAGGTGCTTCCGCTGCACCCGGCAGGTGGTTCCGGCGAGGCGAGCAGGTGGCTCCGGCGCGCCCAGCAGGTGGTTCCGGCGAGGCGAGCAGGTGGCTCCGGCGCGCTCGGCAGGTGCTTCCGCTGGGCCAGGCTGGTGTTTCCGGCGAGGCGAGCAGGTGGCTCCGGCGCGCTCGGCAGGTGGTTCTGGCATGTCTGGCAGGTGGTTCCGGCGAGTTGAGCAGCTGGTTCCAGCCTGTCCGTCAGGTTAGGGTTAGGGATAGGGTTAGGGTTACGGTTAGGGTTAGGGTTTAGGGTTTGGGGTTAGGGTTTAGGGTTAGGGGTAGGGTTAGGGTTAGGGTTACGGTTGGGTTAGGGTTTAGGGTTAGGCTTAGGGTTAGGGGATAGGGTTAGGGTTAGGGTTTGGGGATAGGGTTAGGGTTAGGGTTAGGGTTAGGGCCCGGCGCGTGGTTCCGGCGAGGCGAGCAGGTGGCTCCGGCGCGCTCGGCAGGTGCTTCCGCTGGGCCCGGCAGGTGGTTCCGGCGAGGCGAGCAGGTGGCTCCGGCGTGCTTGGCACGTGCTTCCGCTGGGCCCGGCAGGTGGTTCCGGCGAGGCGAGCAGGTGGCTCCGGCGCGCCCGGCAGGTGCTTCCGCTGGGCGTGGCAGGTGGTTCCGGCGAGGCGAGCAGGTGGCTCCGGCGCGCCGAGCAGGTGGTTCCGGCGAGGCGAGCAGGTGGCTCCGGCGCGCTCGGCAGGTGCTTCCGCTGCGCCCGGCAGGTGGTTCCGGCGAGGCGAGCAGGTTGTTCCTGCTTGCTCGGCAGGTGGTTCAGTTGGGTCTGGCAGGTGGTTTCGGTCTGTTCGGGCTGTGGTTCCAGCATCTCAGGCACATGGTTCTGGCACGTCTGAGAGGTGGTTCTGGCTGGCCCAGCAGGTGTTTCTGGAGTCTCCGCCAAGTGGTTCTGGCGTAGCTGGCAGGTGATGTTGGCGTGACTGGCAGGTGGTTCCAGCCAGCCCGGCAGGTGTTTCCGGAGTGTTCACCAACTGGCTGTGGCGTAGCCGGCAGGTGATTTTGGCGTGTCCGACAGGTGGTTCTGGCGAGTCGAGCAGGTGCTTCCGGCATGCTCGGCAGGTGCTTCCGGTGTCATTGGCATGTGGTTCTGGCAGGTCTGAGAGGTGGTTCCGGCATGCCTGACAGGTGATTCCGGAGTGTTCGCCAAGCGGTTCTGGCATAGGCGGCAGGTGATTTTGCCATGTCCAGAATGTGGTTCCAGCGAGTCGAACATGTGGTTCCGGCGTGTCCGGCAGGTGTTTCCGGTCTGTCCAGCAGGTGGTTCTGGGGTGTCCGGCATGAGGTTCTGGCACGTCTGAGAGGTGGTTCCGGCCGGCCCGACATGCGTTTCCGGAGTGTCCGCCACGTGGTTCAGGCACGTCTGAGAGGTGGTTCCAGCATGCCCGGCAGGTTTTCCCGGAGAGTCCTCCAAGTGGTTCTGGCGTAGCCCGCAGGTGATTTTGGTGTGTCCGGCAGGTTGTTCCGTTCTGTCCGATAGGTTGTTCCGGCATGTCCAGCACGTGCTTCTGGCACTTCTGAGAGGTGGTTCTGGCATGCCGGGCAGGTTATTCCGGAGTGTCCGGTAAGTGGTTCTGGTGTAGCCGGCAGTTCATTTTGGCGTGCCTGGCACATGGGTCCTGCGAGTCGAGCAGGTGGTTCCGGCGTGCTCGGCAGGTGGTCCAGGCATGTCCGGCAGGTGGTTCCAGTCTGTCCAGGACGTGGTTCCAGCGTGTCCGGCACGTGGTTCTCTTACGTCTGAGAGGTGGTTCCTGCATGCCTGGCAGGTTATTGCGGATTGTCTGCCAGGTGGTTCTCTCATAGCCAGCTGTTGATTTTGGCCTGTCAGGCAGGTGGTTCTGGTGAGTCCAGCAGGTGGCTCCGGCGTGCTCGGCAGGTGGTTCTGGCATGTGTGGCAGGTGGTTCCGGCGAGTTGAGCAGCTGGTTCCAGCCTGTCCGTCAGGTTAGGGTTAGGGATAGGCTTAGGGTTACGGTTAGGGTTAGGGTTTAGGGTTTGGGGTTAGGGGTTAGGGTTAGGGGTAGGGTTAGGGTTAGGGTTACGGTTGGGTTAGGGTTTAGGGTTAGGCTTAGGGTTAGGGGATAGGGTTAGGGTTAGGGTTTGGGGATAGGGTTAGGGTTAGGGTTAGGGTTAGGGCCCGGCGCGTGGTTCCGGCGAGGCGAGCAGGTGGCTCCGGCGCGCTCGGCAGGTGCTTCCGCTGGGCCCGGCAGGTGGTTCCGGCGAGGCGAGCAGGTGGCTCCGGCTTGCTTGGCACGTGCTTCCGCTGGGCCCGGCAGGTCGTTCCGGCGAGGCGAGCAGGTGGCTCCGGCGCGCTCGGCAGGTGCTTCCGCTGCACCCGGCAGGTGGTTCCGGCGAGGCGAGCAGGTGGCTCCGGCGCGCCCGGCAGGTGCTTCCGCTGGGCCTGGCAGGTGGTTCCGGCGAGGCGAGCAGGTGGCTCCGGCGTGCCGGGCAGGTGCTTCCGCTGCGCCCGGCAGGTGGTTCCAGCGAGGCGAGCAGGTTGTTCCTGCGTGCTCGGCAGGTGGTTCAGTTGGGTCTGGCAGGTGGTTTCGGTCTGTTCGGGCTGTGGTTCCAGCATCTCAGGCACATGGTTCTGGCACGTCTGAGAGGTGGTTCCGGCTGGCCCTGCAGGTGTTTCTAGAGTCTCCGCCAAGTGGTTCTGGTGTAGCTGGCAGGTGATGTTGGCGTGACTGGCAGGTGGTTCCAGCCAGCCCGGCAGGTGTTTCCCGAGTGTTCACCAACTGGCTGTGGCGTAGCCGGCAGGTGATTTTGGCGTGTCCGACAGGTGGTTCTGGCGAGTCGAGCAGGTGCTTCCGGCATGCTCGGCAGGTGCTTCCGGTGTCATTGGCATGTGGTTCTGGCAGGTCTGAGAGGTGGTTCCGGCATGCCTGACAGGTGATTCCGGAGTGTTCGCCAAGCGGTTCTGGCATAGGCGGCAGGTGATTTTGCCATGTCCAGAATGTGGTTCCAGCGAGTCGAACATGTGGTTCCGGCGTGTCCGGCAGGTGTTTCCGGTCTGTCCAGCAGGTGGTTCTGGGGTGTCCGGCATGAGGTTCTGGCACGTCTGAGAGGTGGTTCCGGCCGGCCCGACATGCGTTTCCGGAGTGTCCGCCACGTGGTTCAGGCACGTCTGAGAGGTGGTTCCAGCATGCCCGGCAGGTTTTCCCGGAGAGTCCTCCAAGTGGTTCTGGCGTAGCCCGCAGGTGATTTTGGTGTGTCCGGCAGGTTGTTCCGTTCTGTCCGATAGGTTGTTCCGGCATGTCCAGCACGTGCTTCTGGCACTTCTGAGAGGTGGTTCTGGCATGCCGGGCAGGTTATTCCGGAGTGTCCGGTAAGTGGTTCTGGTGTAGCCGGCAGTTCATTTTGGCGTGTCTGGCACATGGGTCCTGCGAGTCGAGCAGGTGGTTCCGGCGTGCTCGGCAGGTGGTCCAGGCATGTCCGGCAGGTGGTTCCAGTCTGTCCAGGACGTGGTTCCAGCGTGTCCGGCACGTGGTTCTCTTACGTCTGAGAGGTGGTTCCTGCATGCCTGGCAGGTTATTGCGGATTGTCTGCCAGGTGGTTCTCTCATAGCCAGCTGTTGATTTTGGCCTGTCAGGCAGGTGGTTGTGGTGAGTCCAGCAGGTGGCTCCGGCGTGCTCGGCAGGTGGTTCTGGCATGTCTGGCAGGTGGTTCCGGCGAGTTGAGCAGCTGGTTCCAGCCTGTCCGTCAGGTTAGGGTTAGGGATAGGCTTAGGGTTAAGGTTAGGGTTAGGGTTTAGGGTTTGGGGTTAGGGGTTAGGGTTAGGGGTAGGGTTAGGGTTAGGGTTACGGTTGGGTTAGGGTTTAGGGTTAGGCTTAGGGTTAGGGGTTAGGGTTAGGCTTAGGGTTTGGGGATAGGGTTAGGGTTAGGGTTAGGATTAGGGCCCGGCACGTGGTTCCGGCGAGGCGAGCAGGTGGCTCCGGCGCGCTCGGCAGGTGCTTCCGCTGGGCCCGGCAGGTGGTTCCGGCGAGGCGAGCAGGTGGCTCCGGCGTGCTTGACACGTGCTTGCGCTGGGCCCGGCAGGTGGTTCCGGCGAGGCGAGCAGGTGGCTCCGGCGCGCTCGGGAGGTGCTTCCGCTGCACCCGGCAGGTGGTTCCGGCGAGGCGAGCAGGTGGCTCCGGCGCGCCCAGCAGGTGGTTCCGGCGAGGCGAGCAGGTGGCTCCGGCGCGCTCGGCAGGTGCTTCCGCTGGGCCAGGCTGGTGTTTCCGGCGAGGCGAGCAGGTTGTTCCTGCGTGCTCGGCAGGTGGTTCAGTTGGGTCTGGCAGGTGGTTTCGGTCTGTTCGGGCTGTGGTTCCAGCATCTCAGGCACATGGTTCTGGCACGTCTGAGAGGTGGTTCCGGCTGGCCCTGCAGGTGTTTCTGGAGTCTCCGCCAAGTGGTTCTGGTGTAGCTGGCAGGTGATGTTGGCGTGACTGGCAGGTGGTTCCAGCCAGCCCGGCAGGTGTTTCCCGAGTGTTCACCAACTGGCTGTGGCGTAGCCGGCAGGTGATTTTGGCGTGTCCGACAGGTGGTTCTGGCGAGTCGAGCAGGTGCTTCCGGCATGCTCGGCAGGTGCTTCCGGTGTCATTGGCATGTGGTTCTGGCAGGTCTGAGAGGTGGTTCCGGCATGCCTGACAGGTGATTCCGGAGTGTTCGCCAAGCGGTTCTGGCATAGGCGGCAGGTGATTTTGCCATGTCCAGAATGTGGTTCCAGCGAGTCGAACATGTGGTTCCGGCGTGTCCGGCAGGTGTTTCCGGTCTGTCCAGCAGGTGGTTCTGGGGTGTCCGGCATGAGGTTCTGGCACGTCTGAGAGGTGGTTCCGGCCGGCCCGACATGCGTTTCCGGAGTGTCCGCCACGTGGTTCAGGCACGTCTGAGAGGTGGTTCCAGCATGCCCGGCAGGTTTTCCCGGAGAGTCCTCCAAGTGGTTCTGGCGTAGCCCGCAGGTGATTTTGGTGTGTCCGGCAGGTTGTTCCGTTCTGTCCGATAGGTTGTTCCGGCATGTCCAGCACGTGCTTCTGGCACTTCTGAGAGGTGGTTCTGGCATGCCGGGCAGGTTATTCCGGAGTGTCCGGTAAGTGGTTCTGGTGTAGCCGGCAGTTCATTTTGGCGTGTCTGGCACATGGGTCCTGCGAGTCGAGCAGGTGGTTCCGGCGTGCTCGGCAGGTGGTCCAGGCATGTCCGGCAGGTGGTTCCAGTCTGTCCAGGACGTGGTTCCAGCGTGTCCGGCACGTGGTTCTCTTACGTCTGAGAGGTGGTTCCTGCATGCCTGGCAGGTTATTGCGGATTGTCTGCCAGGTGGTTCTCTCATAGCCAGCTGTTGATTTGGGCCTGTCAGGCAGGTGGTTCTGGTGAGTCCAGCAGGTGGCTCCGGCGTGCTCGGCAGGTGGTTCTGGCATGTCTGGCAGGTGGTTCCGGCGAGTTGAGCAGCTGGTTCCAGCCTGTCCGTCAGGTTAGGGTTAGGGATAGGCTTAGGGTTACGGTTAGGGTTAGGGTTTAGGGATTGGGGTTAGGGGTTAGGGTTAGGGGTAGGGTTAGGGTTAGGGTTACGGTTGGGATAGGGTTTAGGGTTAGGCTTAGGGTTAGGGGATAGGGTTAGGGTTAGGGTTTGGGGATAGGGTTAGGGTTAGGGTTACGGTTAGGGCCCGGCGCGTGGTTCCGGCGAGGCGAGCAGGTGGCTCCGGCGCGCTCGGGAGGTGCTTCCGCTGCACCCGGCAGGTGGTTCCGGCGAGGCGAGCAGGTGGCTCCGGCGCGCCCAGCAGGTGGTTCCGGCGAGGCGAGCAGGTGGCTCCGGCGCGCTCGGCAGGTGCTTCCGCTGGGCCAGGCTGGTGTTTCCGGCGAGGCGAGCAGGTGGCTCCGGCGCGCTCGGCAGGTGGTTCTGGCATGTCTGGCAGGTGGTTCCGGCGAGTTGAGCAGCTGGTTCCAGCCTGTCCGTCAGGTTAGGGTTAGGGATAGGGTTAGGGTTACGGTTAGGGTTAGGGTTTAGGGTTTGGGGTTAGGGTTTAGGGTTAGGGGTAGGGTTAGGGTTAGGGTTACGGTTGGGTTAGGGTTTAGGGTTAGGCTTAGGGTTAGGGGATAGGGTTAGGGTTAGGGTTTGGGGATAGGGTTAGGGTTAGGGTTAGGGTTAGGGCCCGGCGCGTGGTTCCGGCGAGGCGAGCAGGTGGCTCCGGCGCGCTCGGCAGGTGCTTCCGCTGGGCCCGGCAGGTGGTTCCGGCGAGGCGAGCAGGTGGCTCCGGCGCGCTCGGCAGGTGCTTCCGCTGGGCCCGGCAGGTGGTTCCGGCGAGGCGAGCAGGTGGCTCCGGCGTGCTTGGCACGTGCTTCCGCTGGGCCCGGCAGGTGGTTCCGGCGAGGCGAGCAGGTGGCTCCGGCGCGCCCGGCAGGTGCTTCCGCTGGGCGTGGCAGGTGGTTCCGGCGAGGCGAGCAGGTGGCTCCGGCGCGCCGGGCAGGTGGTTCCGGCGAGGCGAGCAGGTGGCTCCGGCGCGCTCGGCAGGTGCTTCCGCTGCGCCCGGCAGGTGGTTCCGGCGAGGCGAGCAGGTTGTTCCTGCGTGCTCGGCAGGTGGTTCAGTTGGGTCTGGCAGGTGGTTTCGGTCTGTTCGGGCTGTGGTTCCAGCATCTCAGGCACATGGTTCTGGCACGTCTGAGAGGTGGTTCCGGCTGGCCCAGCAGGTGTTTCTGGAGTCTCCGCCAAGTGGTTCTGGCGTAGCTGGCAGGTGATGTTGGCGTGACTGGCAGGTGGTTCCAGCCAGCCCGGCAGGTGTTTCCGGAGTGTTCACCAACTGGCTGTGGCGTAGCCGGCAGGTGATTTTGGCGTGTCCGACAGGTGGTTCTGGCGAGTCGAGCAGGTGCTTCCGGCATGCTCGGCAGGTGCTTCCGGTGTCATTGGCATGTGGTTCTGGCAGGTCTGAGAGGTGGTTCCGGCATGCCTGACAGGTGATTCCGGAGTGTTCGCCAAGCGGTTCTGGCATAGGCGGCAGGTGATTTTGCCATGTCCAGAATGTGGTTCCAGCGAGTCGAACATGTGGTTCCGGCGTGTCCGGCAGGTGTTTCCGGTCTGTCCAGCAGGTGGTTCTGGGGTGTCCGGCATGAGGTTCTGGCACGTCTGAGAGGTGGTTCCGGCCGGCCCGACATGCGTTTCCGGAGTGTCCGCCACGTGGTTCAGGCACGTCTGAGAGGTGGTTCCAGCATGCCCGGCAGGTTTTCCCGGAGAGTCCTCCAAGTGGTTCTGGCGTAGCCCGCAGGTGATTTTGGTGTGTCCGGCAGGTTGTTCCGTTCTGTCCGATAGGTTGTTCCGGCATGTCCAGCACGTGCTTCTGGCACTTCTGAGAGGTGGTTCTGGCATGCCGGGCAGGTTATTCCGGAGTGTCCGGTAAGTGGTTCTGGTGTAGCCGGCAGTTCATTTTGGCGTGCCTGGCACATGGGTCCTGCGAGTCGAGCAGGTGGTTCCGGCGTGCTCGGCAGGTGGTCCAGGCATGTCCGGCAGGTGGTTCCAGTCTGTCCAGGACGTGGTTCCAGCGTGTCCGGCACGTGGTTCTCTTACGTCTGAGAGGTGGTTCCTGCATGCCTGGCAGGTTATTGCGGATTGTCTGCCAGGTGGTTCTCTCATAGCCAGCTGTTGATTTTGGCCTGTCAGGCAGGTGGTTCTGGTGAGTCCAGCAGGTGGCTCCGGCGTGCTCGGCAGGTGGTTCTGGCATGTGTGGCAGGTGGTTCCGGCGAGTTGAGCAGCTGGTTCCAGCCTGTCCGTCAGGTTAGGGTTAGGGATAGGCTTAGGGTTACGGTTAGGGTTAGGGTTTAGGGTTTGGGGTTAGGGGTTAGGGTTAGGGGTAGGGTTAGGGTTAGGGTTACGGTTGGGTTAGGGTTTAGGGTTAGGCTTAGGGTTAGGGGATAGGGTTAGGGTTAGGGTTTGGGGATAGGGTTAGGGTTAGGGTTAGGGTTAGGGCCCGGCGCGTGGTTCCGGCGAGGCGAGCAGGTGGCTCCGGCGCGCTCGGCAGGTGCTTCCGCTGGGCCCGGCAGGTGGTTCCGGCGAGGCGAGCAGGTGGCTCCGGCTTGCTTGGCACGTGCTTCCGCTGGGCCCGGCAGGTCGTTCCGGCGAGGCGAGCAGGTGGCTCCGGCGCGCTCGGCAGGTGCTTCCGCTGCACCCGGCAGGTGGTTCCGGCGAGGCGAGCAGGTGGCTCCGGCGCGCCCGGCAGGTGCTTCCGCTGGGCCTGGCAGGTGGTTCCGGCGAGGCGAGCAGGTGGCTCCGGCGTGCCGGGCAGGTGCTTCCGCTGCGCCCGGCAGGTGGTTCCAGCGAGGCGAGCAGGTTGTTCCTGCGTGCTCGGCAGGTGGTTCAGTTGGGTCTGGCAGGTGGTTTCGGTCTGTTCGGGCTGTGGTTCCAGCATCTCAGGCACATGGTTCTGGCACGTCTGAGAGGTGGTTCCGGCTGGCCCTGCAGGTGTTTCTAGAGTCTCCGCCAAGTGGTTCTGGTGTAGCTGGCAGGTGATGTTGGCGTGACTGGCAGGTGGTTCCAGCCAGCCCGGCAGGTGTTTCCCGAGTGTTCACCAACTGGCTGTGGCGTAGCCGGCAGGTGATTTTGGCGTGTCCGACAGGTGGTTCTGGCGAGTCGAGCAGGTGCTTCCGGCATGCTCGGCAGGTGCTTCCGGTGTCATTGGCATGTGGTTCTGGCAGGTCTGAGAGGTGGTTCCGGCATGCCTGACAGGTGATTCCGGAGTGTTCGCCAAGCGGTTCTGGCATAGGCGGCAGGTGATTTTGCCATGTCCAGAATGTGGTTCCAGCGAGTCGAACATGTGGTTCCGGCGTGTCCGGCAGGTGTTTCCGGTCTGTCCAGCAGGTGGTTCTGGGGTGTCCGGCATGAGGTTCTGGCACGTCTGAGAGGTGGTTCCGGCCGGCCCGACATGCGTTTCCGGAGTGTCCGCCACGTGGTTCAGGCACGTCTGAGAGGTGGTTCCAGCATGCCCGGCAGGTTTTCCCGGAGAGTCCTCCAAGTGGTTCTGGCGTAGCCCGCAGGTGATTTTGGTGTGTCCGGCAGGTTGTTCCGTTCTGTCCGATAGGTTGTTCCGGCATGTCCAGCACGTGCTTCTGGCACTTCTGAGAGGTGGTTCTGGCATGCCGGGCAGGTTATTCCGGAGTGTCCGGTAAGTGGTTCTGGTGTAGCCGGCAGTTCATTTTGGCGTGTCTGGCACATGGGTCCTGCGAGTCGAGCAGGTGGTTCCGGCGTGCTCGGCAGGTGGTCCAGGCATGTCCGGCAGGTGGTTCCAGTCTGTCCAGGACGTGGTTCCAGCGTGTCCGGCACGTGGTTCTCTTACGTCTGAGAGGTGGTTCCTGCATGCCTGGCAGGTTATTGCGGATTGTCTGCCAGGTGGTTCTCTCATAGCCAGCTGTTGATTTTGGCCTGTCAGGCAGGTGGTTGTGGTGAGTCCAGCAGGTGGCTCCGGCGTGCTCGGCAGGTGGTTCTGGCATGTCTGGCAGGTGGTTCCGGCGAGTTGAGCAGCTGGTTCCAGCCTGTCCGTCAGGTTAGGGTTAGGGATAGGCTTAGGGTTAAGGTTAGGGTTAGGGTTTAGGGTTTGGGGTTAGGGGTTAGGGTTAGGGGTAGGGTTAGGGTTAGGGTTACGGTTGGGTTAGGGTTTAGGGTTAGGCTTAGGGTTAGGGGTTAGGGTTAGGCTTAGGGTTTGGGGATAGGGTTAGGGTTAGGGTTAGGATTAGGGCCCGGCACGTGGTTCCGGCGAGGCGAGCAGGTGGCTCCGGCGCGCTCGGCAGGTGCTTCCGCTGGGCCCGGCAGGTGGTTCCGGCGAGGCGAGCAGGTGGCTCCGGCGTGCTCGACACGTGCTTGCGCTGGGCCCGGCAGGTGGTTCCGGCGAGGCGAGCAGGTGGCTCCGGCGCGCTCGGGAGGTGCTTCCGCTGCACCCGGCAGGTGGTTCCGGCGAGGCGAGCAGGTGGCTCCGGCGCGCCCAGCAGGTGGTTCCGGCGAGGCGAGCAGGTGGCTCCGGCGCGCTCGGCAGGTGCTTCCGCTGGGCCAGGCTGGTGTTTCCGGCGAGGCGAGCAGGTTGTTCCTGCGTGCTCGGCAGGTGGTTCAGTTGGGTCTGGCAGGTGGTTTCGGTCTGTTCGGGCTGTGGTTCCAGCATCTCAGGCACATGGTTCTGGCACGTCTGAGAGGTGGTTCCGGCTGGCCCTGCAGGTGTTTCTGGAGTCTCCGCCAAGTGGTTCTGGTGTAGCTGGCAGGTGATGTTGGCGTGACTGGCAGGTGGTTCCAGCCAGCCCGGCAGGTGTTTCCCGAGTGTTCACCAACTGGCTGTGGCGTAGCCGGCAGGTGATTTTGGCGTGTCCGACAGGTGGTTCTGGCGAGTCGAGCAGGTGCTTCCGGCATGCTCGGCAGGTGCTTCCGGTGTCATTGGCATGTGGTTCTGGCAGGTCTGAGAGGTGGTTCCGGCATGCCTGACAGGTGATTCCGGAGTGTTCGCCAAGCGGTTCTGGCATAGGCGGCAGGTGATTTTGCCATGTCCAGAATGTGGTTCCAGCGAGTCGAACATGTGGTTCCGGCGTGTCCGGCAGGTGTTTCCGGTCTGTCCAGCAGGTGGTTCTGGGGTGTCCGGCATGAGGTTCTGGCACGTCTGAGAGGTGGTTCCGGCCGGCCCGACATGCGTTTGCGGAGTGTCCGCCACGTGGTTCAGGCACGTCTGAGAGGTGGTTCCAGCATGCCCGGCAGGTTTTCCCGGAGAGTCCTCCAAGTGGTTCTGGCGTAGCCCGCAGGTGATTTTGGTGTGTCCGGCAGGTTGTTCCGTTCTGTCCGATAGGTTGTTCCGGCATGTCCAGCACGTGCTTCTGGCACTTCTGAGAGGTGGTTCTGGCATGCCGGGCAGGTTATTCCGGAGTGTCCGGTAAGTGGTTCTGGTGTAGCCGGCAGTTCATTTTGGCGTGTCTGGCACATGGGTCCTGCGAGTCGAGCAGGTGGTTCCGGCGTGCTCGGCAGGTGGTCCAGGCATGTCCGGCAGGTGGTTCCAGTCTGTCCAGGACGTGGTTCCAGCGTGTCCGGCACGTGGTTCTCTTACGTCTGAGAGGTGGTTCCTGCATGCCTGGCAGGTTATTGCGGATTGTCTGCCAGGTGGTTCTCTCATAGCCAGCTGTTGATTTTGGCCTGTCAGGCAGGTGGTTCTGGTGAGTCCAGCAGGTGGCTCCGGCGTGCTCGGCAGGTGGTTCTGGCATGTCTGGCAGGTGGTTCCGGCGAGTTGAGCAGCTGGTTCCAGCCTGTCCGTCAGGTTAGGGTTAGGGATAGGCTTAGGGTTACGGTTAGGGTTAGGGTTTAGGGTTTGGGGTTAGGGGTTAGGGTTAGGGGTAGGGTTAGGGTTAGGGTTACGGTTGGGATAGGGTTTAGGGTTAGGCTTAGGGTTAGGGGATAGGGTTAGGGTTAGGGTTTGGGGATAGGGTTAGGGTTAGGGTTACGGTTAGGGCCCGGCGCGTGGTTCCGGCGAGGCGAGCAGGTGGCTCCGGCGCGCTCGGGAGGTGCTTCCGCTGCACCCGGCAGGTGGTTCCGGCGAGGCGAGCAGGTGGCTCCGGCGCGCCCAGCAGGTGGTTCCGGCGAGGCGAGCAGGTGGCTCCGGCGCGCTCGGCAGGTGCTTCCGCTGGGCCAGGCTGGTGTTTCCGGCGAGGCGAGCAGGTGGCTCCGGCGCGCTCGGCAGGTGGTTCTGGCATGTCTGGCAGGTGGTTCCGGCGAGTTGAGCAGCTGGTTCCAGCCTGTCCGTCAGGTTAGGGTTAGGGATAGGGTTAGGGTTACGGTTAGGGTTAGGGTTTAGGGTTTGGGGTTAGGGTTTAGGGTTAGGGGTAGGGTTAGGGTTAGGGTTACGGTTGGGTTAGGGTTTAGGGTTAGGCTTAGGGTTAGGGGATAGGGTTAGGGTTAGGGTTTGGGGATAGGGTTAGGGTTAGGGTTAGGGTTAGGGCCCGGCGCGTGGTTCCGGCGAGGCGAGCAGGTGGCTCCGGCGCGCTCGGCAGGTGCTTCCGCTGGGCCCGGCAGGTGGTTCCGGCGAGGCGAGCAGGTGGCTCCGGCGCGCCCGGCAGGTGCTTCCGCTGGGCCTGGCAGGTGGTTCCGGCGAGGCGAGCAGGTGGCTCCGGCGTGCCGGGCAGGTGCTTCCGCTGCACCCGGCAGGTGGTTCCGGCGAGGCGAGCAGGTTGTTCCTGCGTGCTCGGCAGGTGGTTCAGTTGGGTCTGGCAGGTGGTTTCGGTCTGTTCGGGCTGTGGTTCCAGCATCTCAGGCACATGGTTCTGGCACGTCTGAGAGGTGGTTCCGGCTGGCCCTGCAGGTGTTTCTGGAGTCTCCGCCAAGTGGTTCTGGTGTAGCTGGCAGGTGATGTTGGCGTGACTGGCAGGTGGTTCCAGCCAGCCCGGCAGGTGTTTCCGGAGTGTTCACCAACTGGCTGTGGCGTAGCCGGCAGGTGATTTTGGCGTGTCCGACAGGTGGTTCTGGCGAGTCGAGCAGGTGCTTCCGGCATGCTCGGCAGGTGCTTCCGGTGTCATTGGCATGTGGTTCTGGCAGGTCTGAGAGGTGGTTCCGGCATGCCTGACAGGTGATTCCGGAGTGTTCGCCAAGCGGTTCTGGCATAGGCGGCAGGTGATTTTGCCATGTCCAGAATGTGGTTCCAGCGAGTCGAACATGTGGTTCCGGCGTGTCCGGCAGGTGTTTCCGGTCTGTCCAGCAGGTGGTTCTGGGGTGTCCGGCATGAGGTTCTGGCACGTCTGAGAGGTGGTTCCGGCCGGCCCGACATGCGTTTCCGGAGTGTCCGCCACGTGGTTCAGGCACGTCTGAGAGGTGGTTCCAGCATGCCCGGCAGGTTTTCCCGGAGAGTCCTCCAAGTGGTTCTGGCGTAGCCCGCAGGTGATTTTGGTGTGTCCGGCAGGTTGTTCCGTTCTGTCCGATAGGTTGTTCCGGCATGTCCAGCACGTGCTTCTGGCACTTCTGAGAGGTGGTTCTGGCATGCCGGGCAGGTTATTCCGGAGTGTCCGGTAAGTGGTTCTGGTGTAGCCGGCAGTTCATTTTGGCGTGTCTGGCACATGGGTCCTGCGAGTCGAGCAGGTGGTTCCGGCGTGCTCGGCAGGTGGTCCAGGCATGTCCGGCAGGTGGTTCCAGTCTGTCCAGGACGTGGTTCCAGCGTGTCCGGCACGTGGTTCTCTTACGTCTGAGAGGTGGTTCCTGCATGCCTGGCAGGTTATTGCGGATTGTCTGCCAGGTGGTTCTCTCATAGCCAGCTGTTGATTTTGGCCTGTCAGGCAGGTGGTTCTGGTGAGTCCAGCAGGTGGCTCCGGCGTGCTCGGCAGGTGGTTCTGGCATGTGTGGCAGGTGGTTCCGGCGAGTTGAGCAGCTGGTTCCAGCCTGTCCGTCAGGTTAGGGTTAGGGATAGGCTTAGGGTTACGGTTAGGGTTAGGGTTTAGGGTTTGGGGTTAGGGGTTAGGGTTAGGGGTAGGGTTAGGGTTAGGGTTACGGTTGGGTTAGGGTTTAGGGTTAGGCTTAGGGTTAGGGGATAGGGTTAGGGTTAGGGTTTGGGGATAGGGTTAGGGTTAGGGTTAGGGTTAGGGCCCGGCGCGTGGTTCCGGCGAGGCGAGCAGGTGGCTCCGGCGCGCTCGGCAGGTGCTTCCGCTGGGCCCGGCAGGTGGTTCCGGCGAGGCGAGCAGGTGGCTCCGGCGTGCTTGGCACGTGCTTCCGCTGGGCCCGGCAGGTGGTTCCGGCGAGGCGAGCAGGTGGCTCCGGCGCGCTCGGCAGGTGCTTCCGCTGCACCCGGCAGGTGGTTCCGGCGAGGCGAGCAGGTGGCTCCGGCGCGCTCGGGAGGTGCTTCCGCTGCACCCGGCAGGTGGTTCCGGCGAGGCGAGCAGGTGGCTCCGGCGCGCCCAGCAGGTGGTTCCGGCGAGGCGAGCAGGTGGCTCCGGCGCGCTCGGCAGGTGCTTCCGCTGGGCCAGGCTGGTGTTTCCGGCGAGGCGAGCAGGTGGCTCCGGCGCGCTCGGCAGGTGGTTCTGGCATGTCTGGCAGGTGGTTCCGGCGAGTTGAGCAGCTGGTTCCAGCCTGTCCGTCAGGTTAGGGTTAGGGATAGGGTTAGGGTTACGGTTAGGGTTAGGGTTTAGGGTTTGGGGTTAGGGTTTAGGGTTAGGGGTAGGGTTAGGGTTAGGGTTACGGTTGGGTTAGGGTTTAGGGTTAGGCTTAGGGTTAGGGGATAGGGTTAGGGTTAGGGTTTGGGGATAGGGTTAGGGTTAGGGTTAGGGTTAGGGCCCGGCGCGTGGTTCCGGCGAGGCGAGCAGGTGGCTCCGGCGCGCTCGGCAGGTGCTTCCGCTGGGCCCGGCAGGTGGTTCCGGCGAGGCGAGCAGGTGGCTCCGGCGTGCTTGGCACGTGCTTCCGCTGGGCCCGGCAGGTGGTTCCGGCGAGGCGAGCAGGTGGCTCCGGCGCGCCCGGCAGGTGCTTCCGCTGGGCGTGGCAGGTGGTTCCGGCGAGGCGAGCAGGTGGCTCCGGCGCGCCGAGCAGGTGGTTCCGGCGAGGCGAGCAGGTGGCTCCGGCGCGCTCGGCAGGTGCTTCCGCTGCGCCCGGCAGGTGGTTCCGGCGAGGCGAGCAGGTTGTTCCTGCTTGCTCGGCAGGTGGTTCAGTTGGGTCTGGCAGGTGGTTTCGGTCTGTTCGGGCTGTGGTTCCAGCATCTCAGGCACATGGTTCTGGCACGTCTGAGAGGTGGTTCCGGCTGGCCCAGCAGGTGTTTCTGGAGTCTCCGCCAAGTGGTTCTGGCGTAGCTGGCAGGTGATGTTGGCGTGACTGGCAGGTGGTTCCAGCCAGCCCGGCAGGTGTTTCCGGAGTGTTCACCAACTGGCTGTGGCGTAGCCGGCAGGTGATTTTGGCGTGTCCGACAGGTGGTTCTGGCGAGTCGAGCAGGTGCTTCCGGCATGCTCGGCAGGTGCTTCCGGTGTCATTGGCATGTGGTTCTGGCAGGTCTGAGAGGTGGTTCCGGCATGCCTGACAGGTGATTCCGGAGTGTTCGCCAAGCGGTTCTGGCATAGGCGGCAGGTGATTTTGCCATGTCCAGAATGTGGTTCCAGCGAGTCGAACATGTGGTTCCGGCGTGTCCGGCAGGTGTTTCCGGTCTGTCCAGCAGGTGGTTCTGGGGTGTCCGGCATGAGGTTCTGGCACGTCTGAGAGGTGGTTCCGGCCGGCCCGACATGCGTTTCCGGAGTGTCCGCCACGTGGTTCAGGCACGTCTGAGAGGTGGTTCCAGCATGCCCGGCAGGTTTTCCCGGAGAGTCCTCCAAGTGGTTCTGGCGTAGCCCGCAGGTGATTTTGGTGTGTCCGGCAGGTTGTTCCGTTCTGTCCGATAGGTTGTTCCGGCATGTCCAGCACGTGCTTCTGGCACTTCTGAGAGGTGGTTCTGGCATGCCGGGCAGGTTATTCCGGAGTGTCCGGTAAGTGGTTCTGGTGTAGCCGGCAGTTCATTTTGGCGTGCCTGGCACATGGGTCCTGCGAGTCGAGCAGGTGGTTCCGGCGTGCTCGGCAGGTGGTCCAGGCATGTCCGGCAGGTGGTTCCAGTCTGTCCAGGACGTGGTTCCAGCGTGTCCGGCACGTGGTTCTCTTACGTCTGAGAGGTGGTTCCTGCATGCCTGGCAGGTTATTGCGGATTGTCTGCCAGGTGGTTCTCTCATAGCCAGCTGTTGATTTTGGCCTGTCAGGCAGGTGGTTCTGGTGAGTCCAGCAGGTGGCTCCGGCGTGCTCGGCAGGTGGTTCTGGCATGTCTGGCAGGTGGTTCCGGCGAGTTGAGCAGCTGGTTCCAGCCTGTCCGTCAGGTTAGGGTTAGGGATAGGCTTAGGGTTACGGTTAGGGTTAGGGTTTAGGGTTTGGGGTTAGGGGTTAGGGTTAGGGGTAGGGTTAGGGTTAGGGTTACGGTTGGGTTAGGGTTTAGGGTTAGGCTTAGGGTTAGGGGATAGGGTTAGGGTTAGGGTTTGGGGATAGGGTTAGGGTTAGGGTTAGGGTTAGGGCCCGGCGCGTGGTTCCGGCGAGGCGAGCAGGTGGCTCCGGCGCGCTCGGCAGGTGCTTCCGCTGGGCCCGGCAGGTGGTTCCGGCGAGGCGAGCAGGTGGCTCCGGCGTGCTTGGCACGTGCTTCCGCTGGGCCCGGCAGGTGGTTCCGGCGAGGCGAGCAGGTGGCTCCGGCGCGCTCGGCAGGTGCTTCCGCTGCACCCGGCAGGTGGTTCCGGCGAGGCGAGCAGGTGGCTCCGGCGCGCCCGGCAGGTGCTTCCGCTGGGCCTGGCAGGTGGTTCCGGCGAGGCGAGCAGGTGGCTCCGGCGTGCCGGGCAGGTGCTTCCGCTGCGCCCGGCAGGTGGTTCCAGCGAGGCGAGCAGGTTGTTCCTGCGTGCTCGGCAGGTGGTTCAGTTGGGTCTGGCAGGTGGTTTCGGTCTGTTCGGGCTGTGGTTCCAGCATCTCAGGCACATGGTTCTGGCACGTCTGAGAGGTGGTTCCGGCTGGCCCTGCAGGTGTTTCTAGAGTCTCCGCCAAGTGGTTCTGGTGTAGCTGGCAGGTGATGTTGGCGTGACTGGCAGGTGGTTCCAGCCAGCCCGGCAGGTGTTTCCGGAGTGTTCACCAACTGGCTGTGGCGTAGCCGGCAGGTGATTTTGGCGTGTCCGACAGGTGGTTCTGGCGAGTCGAGCAGGTGCTTCCGGCATGCTCGGCAGGTGCTTCCGGTGTCATTGGCATGTGGTTCTGGCAGGTCTGAGAGGTGGTTCCGGCATGCCTGACAGGTGATTCCGGAGTGTTCGCCAAGCGGTTCTGGCATAGGCGGCAGGTGATTTTGCCATGTCCAGAATGTGGTTCCAGCGAGTCGAACATGTGGTTCCGGCGTGTCCGGCAGGTGTTTCCGGTCTGTCCAGCAGGTGGTTCTGGGGTGTCCGGCATGAGGTTCTGGCACGTCTGAGAGGTGGTTCCGGCCGGCCCGACATGCGTTTCCGGAGTGTCCGCCACGTGGTTCAGGCACGTCTGAGAGGTGGTTCCAGCATGCCCGGCAGGTTTTCCCGGAGAGTCCTCCAAGTGGTTCTGGCGTAGCCCGCAGGTGATTTTGGTGTGTCCGGCAGGTTGTTCCGTTCTGTCCGATAGGTTGTTCCGGCATGTCCAGCACGTGCTTCTGGCACTTCTGAGAGGTGGTTCTGGCATGCCGGGCAGGTTATTCCGGAGTGTCCGGTAAGTGGTTCTGGTGTAGCCGGCAGTTCATTTTGGCGTGTCTGGCACATGGGTCCTGCGAGTCGAGCAGGTGGTTCCGGCGTGCTCGGCAGGTGGTCCAGGCATGTCCGGCAGGTGGTTCCAGTCTGTCCAGGACGTGGTTCCAGCGTGTCCGGCACGTGGTTCTCTTACGTCTGAGAGGTGGTTCCTGCATGCCTGGCAGGTTATTGCGGATTGTCTGCCAGGTGGTTCTCTCATAGCCAGCTGTTGATTTGGGCCTGTCAGGCAGGTGGTTCTGGTGAGTCCAGCAGGTGGCTCCGGCGTGCTCGGCAGGTGGTTCTGGCATGTCTGGCAGGTGGTTCCGGCGAGTTGAGCAGCTGGTTCCAGCCTGTCCGTCAGGTTAGGGTTAGGGATAGGCTTAGGGTTACGGTTAGGGTTAGGGTTTAGGGTTTGGGGTTAGGGGTTAGGGTTAGGGGTAGGGTTAGGGTTAGGGTTACGGTTGGGTTAGGGTTTAGGGTTAGGCTTATGGTTAGGGGATAGGGTTAGGGTTAGGGTTTGGGGATAGGGTTAGGGTTAGGGTTAGGGTTAGGGCCCGGCGCGTGGTTCCGGCGAGGCGAGCAGGTGGCTCCGGCGCGCTCGGCAGGTGCTTCCGCTGGGCCCGGCAGGTGGTTCCGGCGAGGCGAGCAGGTGGCTCCGGCGTGCTTGGCACGTGCTTCCGCTGGGCCCTGCAGGTGGTTCCGGCGAGGCGAGCAGGTGGCTCCGGCGCGCTCGGCAGGTGCTTCCGCTGCACCCGGCAGGTGGTTCCGGCGAGGCGAGCAGGTGGCTCCGGCGCGCCCGGCAGGTGCTTCCGCTGGGCCTGGCAGGTGGTTCCGGCGAGGCGAGCAGGTGGCTCCGGCGTGCCGGGCAGGTGCTTCCGCTGTGCCCGGCAGGTGGTTCCGGCGAGGCGAGCAGGTTGTTCCTGCGTGCTCGGCAGGTGGTTCAGTTGGGTCTGGCAGGTGGTTTCGGTCTGTTCGGGCTGTGGTTCCAGCATCTCAGGCACATGGTTCTGGCATGTCTGAGAGGTGGTTCCGGCTGGCCCTGCAGGTGTTTCTGGAGTCTCCGCCAAGTGGTTCTGGTGTAGCTGGCAGGTGATGTTGGCGTGACTGGCAGGTGGTTCCAGCCAGCCCGGCAGGTGTTTCCGGAGTGTTCACCAACTGGCTGTGGCGTAGCCGGCAGGTGATTTTGGCGTGTCCGACAGGTGGTTCTGGCGAGTCGAGCAGGTGCTTCCGGCATGCTCGGCAGGTGCTTCCGGTGTCATTGGCATGTGGTTCTGGCAGGTCTGAGAGGTGGTTCCGGCATGCCTGACAGGTGATTCCGGAGTGTTCGCCAAGCGGTTCTGGCATAGGCGGCAGGTGATTTTGCCATGTCCAGAATGTGGTTCCAGCGAGTCGAACATGTGGTTCCGGCGTGTCCGGCAGGTGTTTCCGGTCTGTCCAGCAGGTGGTTCTGGGGTGTCCGGCATGAGGTTCTGGCACGTCTGAGAGGTGGTTCCGGCCGGCCCGACATGCGTTTCCGGAGTGTCCGCCACGTGGTTCAGGCACGTCTGAGAGGTGGTTCCAGCATGCCCGGCAGGTTTTCCCGGAGAGTCCTCCAAGTGGTTCTGGCGTAGCCCGCAGGTGATTTTGGTGTGTCCGGCAGGTTGTTCCGTTCTGTCCGATAGGTTGTTCCGGCATGTCCAGCACGTGCTTCTGGCACTTCTGAGAGGTGGTTCTGGCATGCCGGGCAGGTTATTCCGGAGTGTCCGGTAAGTGGTTCTGGTGTAGCCGGCAGTTCATTTTGGCGTGTCTGGCACATGGGTCCTGCGAGTCGAGCAGGTGGTTCCGGCGTGCTCGGCAGGTGGTCCAGGCATGTCCGGCAGGTGGTTCCAGTCTGTCCAGGACGTGGTTCCAGCGTGTCCGGCACGTGGTTCTCTTACGTCTGAGAGGTGGTTCCTGCATGCCTGGCAGGTTATTGCGGATTGTCTGCCAGGTGGTTCTCTCATAGCCAGCTGTTGATTTGGGCCTGTCAGGCAGGTGGTTCTGGTGAGTCCAGCAGGTGGCTCCGGCGTGCTCGGCAGGTGGTTCTGGCATGTCTGGCAGGTGGTTCCGGCGAGTTGAGCAGCTGGTTCCAGCCTGTCCGTCAGGTTAGGGTTAGGGATAGGCTTAGGGTTACGGTTAGGGTTAGGGTTTAGGGTTTGGGGTTAGGGGTTAGGGTTAGGGGTAGGGTTAGGGTTAGGGTTACGGTTGGGTTAGGGTTTAGGGTTAGGCTTAGGGTTAGGGGATAGGGTTAGGGTTAGGGTTTGGGGATAGGGTTAGGGTTAGGGTTAGGGTTAGGGCCCGGCGCGTGGTTCCGGCGAGGCGAGCAGGTGGCTCCGGCGCGCTCGGCAGGTGCTTCCGCTGGGCCCGGCAGGTGGTTCCGGCGAGGCGAGCAGGTGGCTCCGGCGTGCTTGGCACGTGCTTCCGCTGGGCCCGGCAGGTGGTTCCGGCGAGGCGAGCAGGTGGCTCCGGCTCGCTCGGCAGGTGCTTCCGCTGCACCCGGCAGGTGGTTCCGGCGAGGCGAGCAGGTGGCTCCGGCGCGCCCGGCAGGTGCTTCCGCTGGGCCTGGCAGGTGGTTCCGGCGAGGCGAGCAGGTGGCTCCGGCGTGCCGGGCAGGTGCTTCCGCTGTGCCCGGCAGGTGGTTCCGGCGAGGCGAGCAGGTTGTTCCTGCGTGCTCGGCAGGTGGTTCAGTTGGGTCTGGCAGGTGGTTTCGGTCTGTTCGGGCTGTGGTTCCAGCATCTCAGGCACATGGTTCTGGCATGTCTGAGAGGTGGTTCCGGCTGGCCCTGCAGGTGTTTCTGGAGTCTCCGCCAAGTGGTTCTGGTGTAGCTGGCAGGTGATGTTGGCGTGACTGGCAGGTGGTTCCAGCCAGCCCGGCAGGTGTTTCCGGAGTGTTCACCAACTGGCTGTGGCGTAGCCGGCAGGTGATTTTGGCGTGTCCGACAGGTGGTTCTGGCGAGTCGAGCAGGTGCTTCCGGCATGCTCGGCAGGTGCTTCCGGTGTCATTGGCATGTGGTTCTGGCAGGTCTGAGAGGTGGTTCCGGCATGCCTGACAGGTGATTCCGGAGTGTTCGCCAAGCGGTTCTGGCATAGGCGGCAGGTGATTTTGCCATGTCCAGAATGTGGTTCCAGCGAGTCGAACATGTGGTTCCGGCGTGTCCGGCAGGTGTTTCCGGTCTGTCCAGCAGGTGGTTCTGGGGTGTCCGGCATGAGGTTCTGGCACGTCTGAGAGGTGGTTCCGGCCGGCCCGACATGCGTTTCCGGAGTGTCCGCCACGTGGTTCAGGCACGTCTGAGAGGTGGTTCCAGCATGCCCGGCAGGTTTTCCCGGAGAGTCCTCCAAGTGGTTCTGGCGTAGCCCGCAGGTGATTTTGGTGTGTCCGGCAGGTTGTTCCGTTCTGTCCGATAGGTTGTTCCGGCATGTCCAGCACGTGCTTCTGGCACTTCTGAGAGGTGGTTCTGGCATGCCGGGCAGGTTATTCCGGAGTGTCCGGTAAGTGGTTCTGGTGTAGCCGGCAGTTCATTTTGGCGTGTCTGGCACATGGGTCCTGCGAGTCGAGCAGGTGGTTCCGGCGTGCTCGGCAGGTGGTCCAGGCATGTCCGGCAGGTGGTTCCAGTCTGTCCAGGACGTGGTTCCAGCGTGTCCGGCACGTGGTTCTCTTACGTCTGAGAGGTGGTTCCTGCATGCCTGGCAGGTTATTGCGGATTGTCTGCCAGGTGGTTCTCTCATAGCCAGCTGTTGATTTGGGCCTGTCAGGCAGGTGGTTCTGGTGAGTCCAGCAGGTGGCTCCGGCGTGCTCGGCAGGTGGTTCTGGCATGTCTGGCAGGTGGTTCCGGCGAGTTGAGCAGCTGGTTCCAGCCTGTCCGTCAGGTTAGGGTTAGGGATAGGCTTAGGGTTACGGTTAGGGTTAGGGTTTAGGGTTTGGGGTTAGGGGTTAGGGTTAGGGGTAGGGTTAGGGTTAGGGTTACGGTTGGGTTAGGGTTTAGGGTTAGGCTTATGGTTAGGGGATAGGGTTAGGGTTAGGGTTTGGGGATAGGGTTAGGGTTAGGGTTAGGGTTAGGGCCCGGCGCGTGGTTCCGGCGAGGCGAGCAGGTGGCTCCGGCGCGCTCGGCAGGTGCTTCCGCTGGGCCCGGCAGGTGGTTCCGGCGAGGCGAGCAGGTGGCTCCGGCGTGCTTGACACGTGCTTGCGCTGGGCCCGGCAGGTGGTTCCGGCGAGGCGAGCAGGTGGCTCCGGCGCGCTCGGGAGGTGCTTCCGCTGCACCCGGCAGGTGGTTCCGGCGAGGCGAGCAGGTGGCTCCGGCGCGCCCAGCAGGTGGTTCCGGCGAGGCGAGCAGGTGGCTCCGGCGCGCTCGGCAGGTGCTTCCGCTGGGCCAGGCTGGTGTTTCCGGCGAGGCGAGCAGGTGGCTCCGGCGCGCTCGGCAGGTGGTTCTGGCATGTCTGGCAGGTGGTTCCGGCGAGTTGAGCAGCTGGTTCCAGCCTGTCCGTCAGGTTAGGGTTAGGGATAGGGTTAGGGTTACGGTTAGGGTTAGGGTTTAGGGTTTGGGGTTAGGGGTTAGGGTTAGGGGTAGGGTTAGGGTTAGGGTTACGGTTGGGTTAGGGTTTAGGGTTAGGCTTAGGGTTAGGGGATAGGGTTAGGGTTAGGGTTTGGGGATAGGGTTAGGGTTAGGGTTAGGGTTAGGGCCCGGCGCGTAGTTCCGGCGAGGCGAGCAGGTGGCTCCGGCGCGCTCGGCAGGTGCTTCCGCTGGGCCCGGCAGGTGGTTCCGGCGAGGCGAGCAGGTGGCTCCGGCGTGCTTGGCACGTGCTTCCGCTGGGCCCGGCAGGTGGTTCCGGCGAGGCGAGCAGGTGGCTCCGGCGCGCCCGGCAGGTGCTTCCGCTGGGCGTGTCAGGTGGTTCCGGCGAGGCGAGCAGGTGGCTCCGGCGCGCCGGGCAGGTGGTTCCGGCGAGGCGAGCAGGTGGCTCCGGCGCGCTCGGCAGGTGCTTCCGCTGCGCCCGGCAGGTGGTTCCGGCGAGGCGAGCAGGTTGTTCCTGCGTGCTCGGCAGGTGGTTCAGTTGGGTCTGGCAGGTGGTTTCGGTCTGTTCGGGCTGTGGTTCCAGCATCTCAGGCACATGGTTCTGGCACGTCTGAGAGGTGGTTCCGGCTGGCCCAGCAGGTGGTTCTGGAGTCTCCGCCAAGTGGTTCTGGCGTAGCTGGCAGGTGATGTTGGCGTGACTGGCAGGTGGTTCCAGCCAGCCCGGCAGGTGTTTCCGGAGTGTTCACCAACTGGCTGTGGCGTAGCCGGCAGGTGATTTTGGCGTGTCCGACAGGTGGTTCTGGCGAGTCGAGCAGGTGCTTCCGGCATGCTCGGCAGGTGCTTCCGGTGTCATTGGCATGTGGTTCTGGCAGGTCTGAGAGGTGGTTCCGGCATGCCTGACAGGTGATTCCGGAGTGTTCGCCAAGCGGTTCTGGCATAGGCGGCAGGTGATTTTGCCATGTCCAGAATGTGGTTCCAGCGAGTCGAACATGTGGTTCCGGCGTGTCCGGCAGGTGTTTCCGGTCTGTCCAGCAGGTGGTTCTGGGGTGTCCGGCATGAGGTTCTGGCACGTCTGAGAGGTGGTTCCGGCCGGCCCGACATGCGTTTCCGGAGTGTCCGCCACGTGGTTCAGGCACGTCTGAGAGGTGGTTCCAGCATGCCCGGCAGGTTTTCCCGGAGAGTCCTCCAAGTGGTTCTGGCGTAGCCCGCAGGTGATTTTGGTGTGTCCGGCAGGTTGTTCCGTTCTGTCCGATAGGTTGTTCCGGCATGTCCAGCACGTGCTTCTGGTACTTCTGAGAGGTGGTTCTGGCATGCCGGGCAGGTTATTCCGGAGTGTCCGGTAAGTGGTTCTGGTGTAGCCGGCAGTTCATTTTGGCGTGTCTGGCACATGGGTCCTGCGAGTCGAGCAGGTGGTTCCGGCGTGCTCGGCAGGTGGTCCAGGCATGTCCGGCAGGTGGTTCCAGTCTGTCCAGGACGTGGTTCCAGCGTGTCCGGCACGTGGTTCTCTTACGTCTGAGAGGTGGTTCCTGCATGCCTGGCAGGTTATTGCGGATTGTCTGCCAGGTGGTTCTCTCATAGCCAGCTGTTGATTTTGGCCTGTCAGGCAGGTGGTTCTGGTGAGTCCAGCAGGTGGCTCCGGCGTGCTCGGCAGGTGGTTCTGGCATGTCTGGCAGGTGGTTCCGGCGAGTTGAGCAGCTGGTTCCAGCCTGTCCGTCAGGTTAGGGTTAGGGATAGGCTTAGGGTTACGGTTAGGGTTAGGGTTTAGGGTTTGGGGTTAGGGGTTAGGGTTAGGGGTAGGGTTAGGGTTAGGGTTACGGTTGGGTTAGGGTTTAGGGTTAGGCTTAGGGTTAGGGGATAGGGTTAGGGTTAGGGTTTGGGGATAGGGTTAGGGTTAGGGTTAGGGTTAGGGCCCGGCGCGTGGTTCCGGCGAGGCGAGCAGGTGGCTCCGGCGCACTCGGCAGGTGCTTCCGCTGGGCCCGGCAGGTGGTTCCGGCGAGGCGAGCAGGTGGCTCCGGCGCGCTCGGCAGGTGCTTCCGCTGGGCCCGGCAGGTGGTTCCGGCGAGGCGAGCTGGTGGCTCCGGCGTGCTTGGCACGTGCTTCCGCTGGGCCCGGCAGGTGGTTCCGGCGAGGCGAGCAGGTGGCTCCGGCGCGCCCGGCAGGTGCTTCCGCTGGGCGTGGCAGGTGGTTCCGGCGAGGCGAGCAGGTGGCTCCGGCGCGCCGGGCAGGTGGTTCCGGCGAGGCGAGCAGGTGGCTCCGGCGCGCTCGGCAGGTGCTTCCGCTGCGCCCGGCAGGTGGTTCCGGCGAGGCGAGCAGGTTGTTCCTGCGTGCTCGGCAGGTGGTTCAGTTGGGTCTGGCAGGTGGTTTCGGTCTGTTCGGGCTGTGGTTCCAGCATCTCAGGCACATGGTTCTGGCACGTCTGAGAGGTGGTTCCGGCTGGCCCTGCAGGTGGTTCTGGAGTCTCCGCCAAGTGGTTCTGGCGTAGCTGGCAGGTGATGTTGGCGTGACTGGCAGGTGGTTCCAGCCAGCCCGGCAGGTGTTTCCGGAGTGTTCACCAACTGGCTGTGGCGTAGCCGGCAGGTGATTTTGGCGTGTCCGACAGGTGGTTCTGGCGAGTCGAGCAGGTGCTTCCGGCATGCTCGGCAGGTGCTTCCGGTGTCATTGGCATGTGGTTCTGGCAGGTCTGAGAGGTGGTTCCGGCATGCCTGACAGGTGATTCCGGAGTGTTCGCCAAGCGGTTCTGGCATAGGCGGCAGGTGATTTTGCCATGTCCAGAATGTGGTTCCAGCGAGTCGAACATGTGGTTCCGGCGTGTCCGGCAGGTGTTTCCGGTCTGTCCAGCAGGTGGTTCTGGGGTGTCCGGCATGAGGTTCTGGCACGTCTGAGAGGTGGTTCCGGCCGGCCCGACATGCGTTTCCGGAGTGTCCGCCACGTGGTTCAGGCACGTCTGAGAGGTGGTTCCAGCATGCCCGGCAGGTTTTCCCGGAGAGTCCTCCAAGTGGTTCTGGCGTAGCCCGCAGGTGATTTTGGTGTGTCCGGCAGGTTGTTCCGTTCTGTCCGATAGGTTGTTCCGGCATGTCCAGCACGTGCTTCTGGCACTTCTGAGAGGTGGTTCTGGCATGCCGGGCAGGTTATTCCGGAGTGTCCGGTAAGTGGTTCTGGTGTAGCCGGCAGTTCATTTTGGCGTGTCTGGCACATGGGTCCTGCGAGTCGAGCAGGTGGTTCCGGCGTGCTCGGCGGGTGGTCCAGGCATGTCCGGCAGGTGGTTCCAGTCTGTCCAGGACGTGGTTCCAGCGTGTCCGGCACGTGGTTCTCTTACGTCTGAGAGGTGGTTCCTGCATGCCTGGCAGGTTATTGCGGATTGTCTGCCAGGTGGTTCTCTCATAGCCAGCTGTTGATTTTGGCCTGTCAGGCAGGTGGTTCTGGTGAGTCCAGCAGGTGGCTCCGGCGTGCTCGGCAGGTGGTTCTGGCATGTCTGGCAGGTGGTTCCGGCGAGTTGAGCAGCTGGTTCCAGCCTGTCCGTCAGGTTAGGGTTAGGGATAGGGTTAGGGTTACGGTTAGGGTTAGGGTTTAGGGTTTGGGGTTAGGGGTTAGGGTTAGGGGTAGGGTTAGGGTTAGGGTTACGGTTGGGTTAGGGTTTAGGGTTAGGCTTAGGGTTAGGGGTTAGGGTTAGGGTTAGGGTTTGGGGATAGGGTTAGGGTTAGGGTTAGGGTTAGGGCCCGGCACGTGGTTCCGGCGAGGCGAGCAGGTGGCTCCGGCGCGCTCGGCAGGTGCTTCCGCTGGGCCCGGCAGGTGGTTCCGGCGAGGCGAGCAGGTGGCTCCGGCGTGCTTGACACGTGCTTGCGCTGGGCCCGGCAGGTGGTTCCGGCGAGGCGAGCAGGTGGCTCCGGCGCGCTCGGGAGGTGCTTCCGCTGCACCCGGCAGGTGGTTCCGGCGAGGCGAGCAGGTGGCTCCGGCGCGCCCAGCAGGTGGTTCCGGCGAGGCGAGCAGGTGGCTCCGGCGCGCTCGGCAGGTGCTTCCGCTGGGCCAGGCTGGTGTTTCCGGCGAGGCGAGCAGGTGGCTCCGGCGCGCTCGGCAGGTGGTTCTGGCATGTCTGGCAGGTGGTTCCGGCGAGTTGAGCAGCTGGTTCCAGCCTGTCCGTCAGGTTAGGGTTAGGGATAGGGTTAGGGTTACGGTTAGGGTTAGGGTTTAGGGTTTGGGGTTAGGGGTTAGGGTTAGGGGTAGGGTTAGGGTTAGGGTTACGGTTGGGTTAGGGTTTAGGGTTAGGCTTAGGGTTAGGGGATAGGGTTAGGGTTAGGGTTTGGGGATAGGGTTAGGGTTAGGGTTAGGGTTAGGGCCCGGCGCGTAGTTCCGGCGAGGCGAGCAGGTGGCTCCGGCGCGCTCGGCAGGTGCTTCCGCTGGGCCCGGCAGGTGGTTCCGGCGAGGCGAGCAGGTGGCTCCGGCGTGCTTGGCACGTGCTTCCGCTGGGCCCGGCAGGTGGTTCCGGCGAGGCGAGCAGGTGCCTCCGGCGCGCCCGGCAGGTGCTTCCGCTGGGCGTGTCAGGTGGTTCCGGCGAGGCGAGCAGGTGGCTCCGGCGCGCCGGGCAGGTGGTTCCGGCGAGGCGAGCAGGTGGCTCCGGCGCGCTCGGCAGGTGCTTCCGCTGCGCCCGGCAGGTGGTTCCGGCGAGGCGAGCAGGTTGTTCCTCCGTGCTCGGCAGGTGGTTCAGTTGGGTCTGGCAGGTGGTTTCGGTCTGTTCGGGCTGTGGTTCCAGCATCTCAGGCACATGGTTCTGGCACGTCTGAGAGGTGGTTCCGGCTGGCCCAGCAGGTGGTTCTGGAGTCTCCGCCAAGTGGTTCTGGCGTAGCTGGCAGGTGATGTTGGCGTGACTGGCAGGTGGTTCCAGCCAGCCCGGCAGGTGTTTCCGGAGTGTTCACCAACTGGCTGTGGCGTAGCCGGCAGGTGATTTTGGCGTGTCCGACAGGTGGTTCTGGCGAGTCGAGCAGGTGCTTCCGGCATGCTCGGCAGGTGCTTCCGGTGTCATTGGCATGTGGTTCTGGCAGGTCTGAGAGGTGGTTCCGGCATGCCTGACAGGTGATTCCGGAGTGTTCGCCAAGCGGTTCTGGCATAGGCGGCAGGTGATTTTGCCATGTCCAGAATGTGGTTCCAGCGAGTCGAACATGTGGTTCCGGCGTGTCCGGCAGGTGTTTCCGGTCTGTCCAGCAGGTGGTTCTGGGGTGTCCGGCATGAGGTTCTGGCACGTCTGAGAGGTGGTTCCGGCCGGCCCGACATGCGTTTCCGGAGTGTCCGCCACGTGGTTCAGGCACGTCTGAGAGGTGGTTCCAGCATGCCCGGCAGGTTTTCCCGGAGAGTCCTCCAAGTGGTTCTGGCGTAGCCCGCAGGTGATTTTGGTGTGTCCGGCAGGTTGTTCCGTTCTGTCCGATAGGTTGTTCCGGCATGTCCAGCACGTGCTTCTGGTACTTCTGAGAGGTGGTTCTGGCATGCCGGGCAGGTTATTCCGGAGTGTCCGGTAAGTGGTTCTGGTGTAGCCGGCAGTTCATTTTGGCGTGTCTGGCACATGGGTCCTGCGAGTCGAGCAGGTGGTTCCGGCGTGCTCGGCAGGTGGTCCAGGCATGTCCGGCAGGTGGTTCCAGTCTGTCCAGGACGTGGTTCCAGCGTGTCCGGCACGTGGTTCTCTTACGTCTGAGAGGTGGTTCCTGCATGCCTGGCAGGTTATTGCGGATTGTCTGCCAGGTGGTTCTCTCATAGCCAGCTGTTGATTTTGGCCTGTCAGGCAGGTGGTTCTGGTGAGTCCAGCAGGTGGCTCCGGCGTGCTCGGCAGGTGGTTCTGGCATGTCTGGCAGGTGGTTCCGGCGAGTTGAGCAGCTGGTTCCAGCCTGTCCGTCAGGTTAGGGTTAGGGATAGGCTTAGGGTTACGGTTAGGGTTAGGGTTTAGGGTTTGGGGTTAGGGGTTAGGGTTAGGGGTAGGGTTAGGGTTAGGGTTACGGTTGGGTTAGGGTTTAGGGTTAGGCTTAGGGTTAGGGGATAGGGTTAGGGTTAGGGTTTGGGGATAGGGTTAGGGTTAGGGTTAGGGTTAGGGCCCGGCGCGTGGTTCCGGCGAGGCGAGCAGGTGGCTCCGGCGCACTCGGCAGGTGCTTCCGCTGGGCCCGGCAGGTGGTTCCGGCGAGGCGAGCAGGTGGCTCCGGCGCGCTCGGCAGGTGCTTCCGCTGGGCCCGGCAGGTGGTTCCGGCGAGGCGAGCTGGTGGCTCCGGCGTGCTTGGCACGTGCTTCCGCTGGGCCCGGCAGGTGGTTCCGGCGAGGCGAGCAGGTGGCTCCGGCGCGCCCGGCAGGTGCTTCCGCTGGGCGTGGCAGGTGGTTCCGGCGAGGCGAGCAGGTGGCTCCGGCGCGCCGGGCAGGTGGTTCCGGCGAGGCGAGCAGGTGGCTCCGGCGCGCTCGGCAGGTGCTTCCGCTGCGCCCGGCAGGTGGTTCCGGCGAGGCGAGCAGGTTGTTCCTGCGTGCTCGGCAGGTGGTTCAGTTGGGTCTGGCAGGTGGTTTCGGTCTGTTCGGGCTGTGGTTCCAGCATCTCAGGCACATGGTTCTGGCACGTCTGAGAGGTGGTTCCGGCTGGCCCAGCAGGTGTTTCTGGAGTCTCCGCCAAGTGGTTCTGGCGTAGCTGGCAGGTGATGTTGGCGTGACTGGCAGGTGGTTCCAGCCAGCCCGGCAGGTGTTTCCGGAGTGTTCACCAACTGGCTGTGGCGTAGCCGGCAGGTGATTTTGGCGTGTCCGACAGGTGGTTCTGGCGAGTCGAGCAGGTGCTTCCGGCATGCTCGGCAGGTGCTTCCGGTGTCATTGGCATGTGGTTCTGGCAGGTCTGAGAGGTGGTTCCGGCATGCCTGACAGGTGATTCCGGAGTGTTCGCCAAGCGGTTCTGGCATAGGCGGCAGGTGATTTTGCCATGTCCAGAATGTGGTTCCAGCGAGTCGAACATGTGGTTCCGGCGTGTCCGGCAGGTGTTTCCGGTCTGTCCAGCAGGTGGTTCTGGGGTGTCCGGCATGAGGTTCTGGCACGTCTGAGAGGTGGTTCCGGCCGGCCCGACATGCGTTTCCGGAGTGTCCGCCACGTGGTTCAGGCACGTCTGAGAGGTGGTTCCAGCATGCCCGGCAGGTTTTCCCGGAGAGTCCTCCAAGTGGTTCTGGCGTAGCCCGCAGGTGATTTTGGTGTGTCCGGCAGGTTGTTCCGTTCTGTCCGATAGGTTGTTCCGGCATGTCCAGCACGTGCTTCTGGTACTTCTGAGAGGTGGTTCTGGCATGCCGGGCAGGTTATTCCGGAGTGTCCGGTAAGTGGTTCTGGTGTAGCCGGCAGTTCATTTTGGCGTGTCTGGCACATGGGTCCTGCGAGTCGAGCAGGTGGTTCCGGCGTGCTCGGCAGGTGGTCCAGGCATGTCCGGCAGGTGGTTCCAGTCTGTCCAGGACGTGGTTCCAGCGTGTCCGGCACGTGGTTCTCTTACGTCTGAGAGGTGGTTCCTGCATGCCTGGCAGGTTATTGCGGATTGTCTGCCAGGTGGTTCTCTCATAGCCAGCTGTTGATTTTGGCCTGTCAGGCAGGTGGTTCTGGTGAGTCCAGCAGGTGGCTCCGGCGTGCTCGGCAGGTGGTTCTGGCATGTCTGGCAGGTGGTTCCGGCGAGTTGAGCAGCTGGTTCCAGCCTGTCCGTCAGGTTAGGGTTAGGGATAGGCTTAGGGTTACGGTTAGGGTTAGGGTTTAGGGTTTGGGGTTAGGGGTTAGGGTTAGGGGTAGGGTTAGGGTTAGGGTTACGGTTGGGTTAGGGTTTAGGGTTAGGCTTAGGGTTAGGGGATAGGGTTAGGGTTAGGGTTTGGGGATAGGGTTAGGGTTAGGGTTAGGGTTAGGGCCCGGCGCGTGGTTCCGGCGAGGCGAGCAGGTGGCTCCGGCGCGCTCGGCAGGTGCTTCCGCTGGGCCCGGCAGGTGGTTCCGGCGAGGCGAGCAGGTGGCTCCGGCGCGCTCGGCAGGTGCTTCCGCTGGGCCCGGCAGGTGGTTCCGGCGAGGCGAGCAGGTGGCTCCGGCGTGCTTGGCACGTGCTTCCGCTGGGCCCGGCAGGTGGTTCCGGCGAGGCGAGCAGGTGGCTCCGGCGCGCCCGGCAGGTGCTTCCGCTGGGCGTGGCAGGTGGTTCCGGCGAGGCGAGCAGGTGGCTCCGGCGCGCCGGGCAGGTGGTTCCGGCGAGGCGAGCAGGTGGCTCCGGCGCGCTCGGCAGGTGCTTCCGCTGCGCCCGGCAGGTGGTTCCGGCGAGGCGAGCAGGTTGTTCCTGCGTGCTCGGCAGGTGGTTCAGTTGGGTCTGGCAGGTGGTTTCGGTCTGTTCGGGCTGTGGTTCCAGCATCTCAGGCACATGGTTCTGGCACGTCTGAGAGGTGGTTCCGGCTGGCCCAGCAGGTGTTTCTGGAGTCTCCGCCAAGTGGTTCTGGCGTAGCTGGCAGGTGATGTTGGCGTGACTGGCAGGTGGTTCCAGCCAGCCCGGCAGGTGTTTCCGGAGTGTTCACCAACTGGCTGTGGCGTAGCCGGCAGGTGATTTTGGCGTGTCCGACAGGTGGTTCTGGCGAGTCGAGCAGGTGCTTCCGGCATGCTCGGCAGGTGCTTCCGGTGTCATTGGCATGTGGTTCTGGCAGGTCTGAGAGGTGGTTCCGGCATGCCTGACAGGTGATTCCGGAGTGTTCGCCAAGCGGTTCTGGCATAGGCGGCAGGTGATTTTGCCATGTCCAGAATGTGGTTCCAGCGAGTCGAACATGTGGTTCCGGCGTGTCCGGCAGGTGTTTCCGGTCTGTCCAGCAGGTGGTTCTGGGGTGTCCGGCATGAGGTTCTGGCACGTCTGAGAGGTGGTTCCGGCCGGCCCGACATGCGTTTCCGGAGTGTCCGCCACGTGGTTCAGGCACGTCTGAGAGGTGGTTCCAGCATGCCCGGCAGGTTTTCCCGGAGAGTCCTCCAAGTGGTTCTGGCGTAGCCCGCAGGTGATTTTGGTGTGTCCGGCAGGTTGTTCCGTTCTGTCCGATAGGTTGTTCCGGCATGTCCAGCACGTGCTTCTGGTACTTCTGAGAGGTGGTTCTGGCATGCCGGGCAGGTTATTCCGGAGTGTCCGGTAAGTGGTTCTGGTGTAGCCGGCAGTTCATTTTGGCGTGTCTGGCACATGGGTCCTGCGAGTCGAGCAGGTGGTTCCGGCGTGCTCGGCAGGTGGTCCAGGCATGTCCGGCAGGTGGTTCCAGTCTGTCCAGGACGTGGTTCCAGCGTGTCCGGCACGTGGTTCTCTTACGTCTGAGAGGTGGTTCCTGCATGCCTGGCAGGTTATTGCGGATTGTCTGCCAGGTGGTTCTCTCATAGCCAGCTGTTGATTTTGGCCTGTCAGGCAGGTGGTTCTGGTGAGTCCAGCAGGTGGCTCCGGCGTGCTCGGCAGGTGGTTCTGGCATGTCTGGCAGGTGGTTCCGGCGAGTTGAGCAGCTGGTTCCAGCCTGTCCGTCAGGTTAGGGTTAGGGATAGGCTTAGGGTTACGGTTAGGGTTAGGGTTTAGGGTTTGGGGTTAGGGGTTAGGGTTAGGGGTAGGGTTAGGGTTAGGGTTACGGTTGGGTTAGGGTTTAGGGTTAGGCTTAGGGTTAGGGGATAGGGTTAGGGTTAGGGTTTGGGGATAGGGTTAGGGTTAGGGTTAGGGTTAGGGCCCGGCGCGTGGTTCCGGCGAGGCGAGCAGGTGGCTCCGGCGCGCTCGGCAGGTGCTTCCGCTGGGCCCGGCAGGTGGTTCCGGCGAGGCGAGCAGGTGGCTCCGGCGTGCTTGGCACGTGCTTCCGCTGGGCCCGGCAGGTGGTTCCGGCGAGGCGAGCAGGTGGCTCCGGCGCGCTCGGCAGGTGCTTCCGCTGCACCCGGCAGGTGGTTCCGGCGAGGCGAGCAGGTGGCTCCGGCGCGCCCGGCAGGTGCTTCCGCTGGGCCTGGCAGGTGGTTCCGGCGAGGCGAGCAGGTGGCTCCGGCGTGCCGGGCAGGTGCTTCCGCTGCGCCCGGCAGGTGGTTCCAGCGAGGCGAGCAGGTTGTTCCTGCGTGCTCGGCAGGTGGTTCAGTTGGGTCTGGCAGGTGGTTTCGGTCTGTTCGGGCTGTGGTTCCAGCATCTCAGGCACATGGTTCTGGCACGTCTGAGAGGTGGTTCCGGCTGGCCCTGCAGGTGTTTCTGGAGTCTCCGCCAAGTGGTTCTGGTGTAGCTGGCAGGTGATGTTGGCGTGACTGGCAGGTGGTTCCAGCCAGCCCGGCAGGTGTTTCCGGAGTGTTCACCAACTGGCTGTGGCGTAGCCGGCAGGTGATTTTGGCGTGTCCGACAGGTGGTTCTGGCGAGTCGAGCAGGTGCTTCCGGCATGCTCGGCAGGTGCTTCCGGTGTCATTGGCATGTGGTTCTGGCAGGTCTGAGAGGTGGTTCCGGCATGCCTGACAGGTGATTCCGGAGTGTTCGCCAAGCGGTTCTGGCATAGGCGGCAGGTGATTTTGCCATGTCCAGAATGTGGTTCCAGCGAGTCGAACATGTGGTTCCGGCGTGTCCGGCAGGTGTTTCCGGTCTGTCCAGCAGGTGGTTCTGGGGTGTCCGGCATGAGGTTCTGGCACGTCTGAGAGGTGGTTCCGGCCGGCCCGACATGCGTTTCCGGAGTGTCCGCCACGTGGTTCAGGCACGTCTGAGAGGTGGTTCCAGCATGCCCGGCAGGTTTTCCCGGAGAGTCCTCCAAGTGGTTCTGGCGTAGCCCGCAGGTGATTTTGGTGTGTCCGGCAGGTTGTTCCGTTCTGTCCGATAGGTTGTTCCGGCATGTCCAGCACGTGCTTCTGGCACTTCTGAGAGGTGGTTCTGGCATGCCGGGCAGGTTATTCCGGAGTGTCCGGTAAGTGGTTCTGGTGTAGCCGGCAGTTCATTTTGGCGTGTCTGGCACATGGGTCCTGCGAGTCGAGCAGGTGGTTCCGGCGTGCTCGGCAGGTGGTCCAGGCATGTCCGGCAGGTGGTTCCAGTCTGTCCAGGACGTGGTTCCAGCGTGTCCGGCACGTGGTTCTCTTACGTCTGAGAGGTGGTTCCTGCATGCCTGGCAGGTTATTGCGGATTGTCTGCCAGGTGGTTCTCTCATAGCCAGCTGTTGATTTTGGCCTGTCAGGCAGGTGGTTCTGGTGAGTCCAGCAGGTGGCTCCGGCGTGCTCGGCAGGTGGTTCTGGCATGTCTGGCAGGTGGTTCTGGCGAGTTGAGCAGCTGGTTCCAGCCTGTCCGTCAGGTTAGGGTTAGGGATAGGCTTAGGGTTACGGTTAGGGTTAGGGTTTAGGGTTTGGGGTTAGGGGTTAGGGTTAGGGGTAGGGTTAGGGTTAGGGTTACGGTTGGGTTAGGGTTTAGGGTTAGGCTTAGGGTTAGGGGATAGGGTTAGGGTTAGCGTTTGGGGATAGGGTTAGGGTTAGGGTTAGGGTTAGGGCCCGGCGCGTGGTTCCGGCGAGGCGAGCAGGTGGCTCCGGCGCGCTCGGCAGGTGCTTCCGCTGGGCCCGGCAGGTGGTTCCGGCGAGGCGAGCAGGTGGCTCCGGCGCGCTCGGCAGGTGCTTCCGCTGCACCCGGCAGGTGGTTCCGGCGAGGCGAGCAGGTGGCTCCGGCGCGCCCGGCAGGTGCTTCCGCTGGGCCTGGCAGGTGGTTCCGGCGAGGCGAGCAGGTGGCTCCGGCGTGCCGGGCAGGTGCTTCCGCTGCGCCCGGCAGGTGGTTCCGGCGAGGCGAGCAGGTTGTTCCTGCGTGCTCGGCAGGTGGTTCAGTTGGGTCTGGCAGGTGGTTTCGGTCTGTTCGGGGTGTGGTTCCAGCATCTCAGGCACATGGTTCTGGCACGTCTGAGAGGTGGTTCCGGCTGGCCCAGCAGGTGGTTCTGGAGTCTCCGCCAAGTGGTTCTGGTGTAGCTGGCAGGTGATGTTGGCGTGACTGGCAGGTGGTTCCAGCCAGCCCGGCAGGTGTTTCCGGAGTGTTCACCAACTGGCTGTGGCGTAGCCGGCAGGTGATTTTGGCGTGTCCGACAGGTGGTTCTGGCGAGTCGAGCAGGTGCTTCCGGCATGCTCGGCAGGTGCTTCCGGTGTCATTGGCATGTGGTTCTGGCAGGTCTGAGAGGTGGTTCCGGCATGCCTGACAGGTGATTCCGGAGTGTTCGCCAAGCGGTTCTGGCATAGGCGGCAGGTGATTTTGCCATGTCCAGAATGTGGTTCCAGCGAGTCGAACATGTGGTTCCGGCGTGTCCGGCAGGTGTTTCCGGTCTGTCCAGCAGGTGGTTCTGGGGTGTCCGGCATGAGGTTCTGGCACGTCTGAGAGGTGGTTCCGGCCGGCCCGACATGCGTTTCCGGAGTGTCCGCCACGTGGTTCAGGCACGTCTGAGAGGTGGTTCCAGCATGCCCGGCAGGTTTTCCCGGAGAGTCCTCCAAGTGGTTCTGGCGTAGCCCGCAGGTGATTTTGGTGTGTCCGGCAGGTTGTTCCGTTCTGTCCGATAGGTTGTTCCGGCATGTCCAGCACGTGCTTCTGGCACTTCTGAGAGGTGGTTCTGGCATGCCGGGCAGGTTATTCCGGAGTGTCCGGTAAGTGGTTCTGGTGTAGCCGGCAGTTCATTTTGGCGTGTCTGGCACATGGGTCCTGCGAGTCGAGCAGGTGGTTCCGGCGTGCTCGGCAGGTGGTCCAGGCATGTCCGGCAGGTGGTTCCAGTCTGTCCAGGACGTGGTTCCAGCGTGTCCGGCACGTGGTTCTCTTACGTCTGAGAGGTGGTTCCTGCATGCCTGGCAGGTTATTGCGGATTGTCTGCCAGGTGGTTCTCTCATAGCCAGCTGTTGATTTTGGCCTGTCAGGCAGGTGGTTCTGGTGAGTCCAGCAGGTGGCTCCGGCGTGCTCGGCAGGTGGTTCTGGCATGTCTGGCAGGTGGTTCCGGCGAGTTGAGCAGCTGGTTCCAGCCTGTCCGTCAGGTTAGGGTTAGGGATAGGGTTAGGGTTACGGTTAGGGTTAGGGTTTAGGGTTTGGGGTTAGGGGTTAGGGTTAGGGGTAGGGTTAGGGTTAGGGTTACGGTTGGGTTAGGGTTTAGGGTTAGGCTTAGGGTTAGGGGTTAGGGTTAGGGTTAGGGTTTGGGGATAGGGTTAGGGTTAGGGTTAGGGTTAGGGCCCGGCGCGTGGTTCCGGCGAGGCGAGCAGGTGGCTCCGGCGCGCTCGGCAGGTGCTTCCGCTGGGCCCGGCAGGTGGTTCCGGCGAGGCGAGCAGGTGGCTCCGGCGCGCTCGGCACGTGCTTCCGCTGGGCCCGGCAGGTGGTTCCGGCGAGGCGAGCAGGTGGCTCCGGCGCGCTCGGCAGGTGCTTCCGCTGCACCCGGCAGGTGGTTCCGGCGAGGCGAGCAGGTGGCTCCGGCGCGCCCGGCAGGTGCTTCCGCTGGGCCTGGCAGGTGGTTCCGGCGAGGCGAGCAGGTGGCTCCGGCGTGCCGGGCAGGTGCTTCCGCTGCGCCCGGCAGGTGGTTCCAGCGAGGCGAGCAGGTTGTTCCTGCGTGCTCGGCAGGTGGTTCAGTTGGGTCTGGCAGGTGGTTTCGGTCTGTTCGGGCTGTGGTTCCAGCATCTCAGGCACATGGTTCTGGCACGTCTGAGAGGTGGTTCCGGCTGGCCCTGCAGGTGTTTCTGGAGTCTCCGCCAAGTGGTTCTGGTGTAGCTGGCAGGTGATGTTGGCGTGACTGGCAGGTGGTTCCAGCCAGCCCGGCAGGTGTTTCCGGAGTGTTCACCAACTGGCTGTGGCGTAGCCGGCAGGTGATTTTGGCGTGTCCGACAGGTGGTTCTGGCGAGTCGAGCAGGTGCTTCCGGCATGCTCGGCAGGTGCTTCCGGTGTCATTGGCATGTGGTTCTGGCAGGTCTGAGAGGTGGTTCCGGCATGCCTGACAGGTGATTCCGGAGTGTTCGCCAAGCGGTTCTGGCATAGGCGGCAGGTGATTTTGCCATGTCCAGAATGTGGTTCCAGCGAGTCGAACATGTGGTTCCGGCGTGTCCGGCAGGTGTTTCCGGTCTGTCCAGCAGGTGGTTCTGGGGTGTCCGGCATGAGGTTCTGGCACGTGTGAGAGGTGGTTCCGGCCGGCCCGACATGCGTTTCCGGAGTGTCCGCCACGTGGTTCAGGCACGTCTGAGAGGTGGTTCCAGCATGCCCGGCAGGTTTTCCCGGAGAGTCCTCCAAGTGGTTCTGGCGTAGCCCGCAGGTGATTTTGGTGTGTCCGGCAGGTTGTTCCGTTCTGTCCGATAGGTTGTTCCGGCATGTCCAGCACGTGCTTCTGGCACTTCTGAGAGGTGGTTCTGGCATGCCGGGCAGGTTATTCCGGAGTGTCCGGTAAGTGGTTCTGGTGTAGCCGGCAGTTCATTTTGGCGTGTCTGGCACATGGGTCCTGCGAGTCGAGCAGGTGGTTCCGGCGTGCTCGGCAGGTGGTCCAGGCATGTCCGGCAGGTGGTTCCAGTCTGTCCAGGACGTGGTTCCAGCGTGTCCGGCACGTGGTTCTCTTACGTCTGAGAGGTGGTTCCTGCATGCCTGGCAGGTTATTGCGGATTGTCTGCCAGGTGGTTCTCTCATAGCCAGCTGTTGATTTTGGCCTGTCAGGCAGGTGGTTCTGGTGAGTCCAGCAGGTGGCTCCGGCGTGCTCGGCAGGTGGTTCTGGCATGTCTGGCAGGTGGTTCCGGCGAGTTGAGCAGCTGGTTCCAGCCTGTCCGTCAGGTTAGGGTTAGGGATAGGCTTAGGGTTACGGTTAGGGTTAGGGTTTAGGGTTTGGGGTTAGGGGTTAGGGTTAGGGGTAGGGTTAGGGTTAGGGTTACGGTTGGGTTAGGGTTTAGGGTTAGGCTTAGGGTTAGGGGATAGGGTTAGGGTTAGGGTTTGGGGATAGGGTTAGGGTTAGGGTTAGGGTTAGGGCCCGGCGCGTGGTTCCGGCGAGGCGAGCAGGTGGCTCCGGCGCGCTCGGCAGGTGCTTCCGCTGGGCCCGGCAGGTGGTTCCGGCGAGGCGAGCAGGTGGCTCCGGCGTGCTTGGCACGTGCTTCCGCTGGGCCCGGCAGGTGGTTCCGGCGAGGCGAGCAGGTGGCTCCGGCGCGCTCGGCAGGTGCTTCCGCTGCACCCGGCAGGTGGTTCCGGCGAGGCGAGCAGGTGGCTCCGGCGCGCCCGGCAGGTGCTTCCGCTGGGCCTGGCAGGTGGTTCCGGCGAGGCGAGCAGGTGGCTCCGGCGTGCCGGGCAGGTGCTTCCGCTGCGCCCGGCAGGTGGTTCCGGCGAGGCGAGCAGGTTGTTCCTGCGTGCTCGGCAGGTGGTTCAGTTGGGTCTGGCAGGTGGTTTCGGTCTGCTCGGGCTGTGGTTCCAGCATCTCAGGCACATGGTTCTGGCACGTCTGAGAGGTGGTTCCGGCTGGCCCTGCAGGTGTTTCTGGAGTCTCCGCCAAGTGGTTCTGGTGTAGCTGGCAGGTGATGTTGGCGTGACTGGCAGGTGGTTCCAGCCAGCCCGGCAGGTGTTTCCGGAGTGTTCACCAACTGGCTGTGGCGTAGCCGGCAGGTGATTTTGGCGTGTCCGACAGGTGGTTCTGGCGAGTCGAGCAGGTGCTTCCGGCATGCTCGGCAGGTGCTTCCGGTGTCATTGGCATGTGGTTCTGGCAGGTCTGAGAGGTGGTTCCGGCATGCCTGACAGGTGATTCCGGAGTGTTCGCCAAGCGGTTCTGGCATAGGCGGCAGGTGATTTTGCCATGTCCAGAATGTGGTTCCAGCGAGTCGAACATGTGGTTCCGGCGTGTCCGGCAGGTGTTTCCGGTCTGTCCAGCAGGTGGTTCTGGGGTGTCCGGCATGAGGTTCTGGCACGTCTGAGAGGTGGTTCCGGCCGGCCCGACATGCGTTTCCGGAGTGTCCGCCACGTGGTTCAGGCACGTCTGAGAGGTGGTTCCAGCATGCCCGGCAGGTTTTCCCGGAGAGTCCTCCAAGTGGTTCTGGCGTAGCCCGCAGGTGATTTTGGTGTGTCCGGCAGGTTGTTCCGTTCTGTCCGATAGGTTGTTCCGGCATGTCCAGCACGTGCTTCTGGCACTTCTGAGAGGTGGTTCTGGCATGCCGGGCAGGTTATTCCGGAGTGTCCGGTAAGTGGTTCTGGTGTAGCCGGCAGTTCATTTTGGCGTGTCTGGCACATGGGTCCTGCGAGTCAAGCAGGTGGTTCCGGCGTGCTCGGCAGGTGGTCCAGGCATGTCCGGCAGGTGGTTCCAGTCTGTCCAGGACGTGGTTCCAGCGTGTCCGGCACGTGGTTCTCTTACGTCTGAGAGGTGGTTCCTGCATGCCTGGCAGGTTATTGCGGATTGTCTGCCAGGTGGTTCTCTCATAGCCAGCTGTTGATTTTGGCCTGTCAGGCAGGTGGTTCTGGTGAGTCCAGCAGGTGGCTCCGGCGTGCTCGGCAGGTGGTTCTGGCATGTCTGGCAGGTGGTTCCGGCGAGTTGAGCAGCTGGTTCCAGCCTGTCCGTCAGGTTAGGGTTAGGGATAGGGTTAGGGTTACGGTTAGGGTTAGGGTTTAGGGTTTGGGGTTAGGGGTTAGGGTTAGGGGTAGGGTTAGGGTTAGGGTTACGGTTGGGTTAGGGTTTAGGGTTAGGCTTAGGGTTAGGGGTTAGGGTTAGGGTTAGGGTTTGGGGATAGGGTTAGGGTTAGGGTTAGGGTTAGGGCCCGGCACGTGGTTCCGGCGAGGCGAGCAGGTGGCTCCGGCGCGCTCGGCAGGTGCTTCCGCTGGGCCCGGCAGGTGGTTCCGGCGAGGCGAGCAGGTGGCTCCGGCGCGCTCGGCAGGTGCTTCCGCTGCACCCGGCAGGTGGTTCCGGCGAGGCGAGCAGGTGGCTCCGGCACGCCCGGCAGGTGCTTCCGCTGGGCCTGGCAGGTGGTTCCGGCGAGGCGAGCAGGTGGCTCTGGCGTGCCGGGCAGGTGCTTCCGCTGCGCCCGGCAGGTGGTTCCGGCGAGGCGAGCAGGTTGTTCCTGCGTGCTCGGCAGGTGGTTCAGTTGGGTCTGGCAGGTGGTTTCGGTCTGTTCGGGGTGTGGTTCCAGCATCTCAGGCACATGGTTCTGGCACGTCTGAGAGGTGGTTCCGGCTGGCCCAGCAGGTGGTTCTGGAGTCTCCGCCAAGTGGTTCTGGCGTAGCTGGCAGGTGATGTTGGCGTGACTGGCAGGTGGTTCCAGCCAGCCCGGCAGGTGTTTCCGGAGTGTTCACCAACTGGCTGTGGCGTAGCCGGCAGGTGATTTTGGCGTGTCCGACAGGTGGTTCTGGCGAGTCGAGCAGGTGCTTCCGGCATGCTCGGCAGGTGCTTCCGGTGTCATTGGCATGTGGTTCTGGCAGGTCTGAGAGGTGGTTCCGGCATGCCTGACAGGTGATTCCGGAGTGTTCGCCAAGCGGTTCTGGCATAGGCGGCAGGTGATTTTGCCATGTCCAGAATGTGGTTCCAGCGAGTCGAACATGTGGTTCCGGCGTGTCCGGCAGGTGTTTCCGGTCTGTCCAGCAGGTGGTTCTGGGGTGTCCGGCATGAGGTTCTGGCACGTCTGAGAGGTGGTTCCGGCCGGCCCGACATGCGTTTCCGGAGTGTCCGCCACGTGGTTCAGGCACGTCTGAGAGGTGGTTCCAGCATGCCCGGCAGGTTTTCCCGGAGAGTCCTCCAAGTGGTTCTGGCGTAGCCCGCAGGTGATTTTGGTGTGTCCGGCAGGTTGTTCCGTTCTGTCTGATAGGTTGTTCCGGCATGTCCAGCACGTGCTTCTGGCACTTCTGAGAGGTGGTTCTGGCATGCCGGGCAGGTTATTCCGGAGTGTCCGGTAAGTGGTTCTGGTGTAGCCGGCAGTTCATTTTGGCGTGTCTGGCACATGGGTCCTGCGAGTCAAGCAGGTGGTTCCGGCGTGCTCGGCAGGTGGTCCAGGCATGTCCGGCAGGTGGTTCCAGTCTGTCCAGGACGTGGTTCCAGCGTGTCCGGCACGTGGTTCTCTTACGTCTGAGAGGTGGTTCCTGCATGCCTGGCAGGTTATTGCGGATTGTCTGCCAGGTGGTTCTCTCATAGCCAGCTGTTGATTTTGGCCTGTCAGGCAGGTGGTTCTGGTGAGTCCAGCAGGTGGCTCCGGCGTGCTCGGCAGGTGGTTCTGGCATGTCTGGCAGGTGGTTCCGGCGAGTTGAGCAGCTGGTTCCAGCCTGTCCGTCAGGTTAGGGTTAGGGATAGGGTTAGGGTTACGGTTAGGGTTAGGGTTTAGGGTTTGGGGTTAGGGGTTAGGGTTAGGGGTAGGGTTAGGGTTAGGGTTACGGTTGGGTTAGGGTTTAGGGTTAGGCTTAGGGTTAGGGGTTAGGGTTAGGGTTAGGGTTTGGGGATAGGGTTAGGGTTAGGGTTAGGGTTAGGGCCCGGCACGTGGTTCCGGCGAGGCGAGCAGGTGGCTCCGGCGCGCTCGGCAGGTGCTTCCGCTGGGCCCGGCAGGTGGTTCCGGCGAGGCGAGCAGGTGGCTCCGGCGCGCTCGGCAGGTGCTTCCGCTGCACCCGGCAGGTGGTTCCGGCGAGGCGAGCAGGTGGCTCCGGCGCGCCCGGCAGGTGCTTCCGCTGGGCCTGGCAGGTGGTTCCGGCGAGGCGAGCAGGTGGCTCTGGCGTGCCGGGCAGGTGCTTCCGCTGCGCCCGGCAGGTGGTTCCGGCGAGGCGAGCAGGTTGTTCCTGCGTGCTCGGCAGGTGGTTCAGTTGGGTCTGGCAGGTGGTTTCGGTCTGTTCGGGGTGTGGTTCCAGCATCTCAGGCACATGGTTCTGGCACGTCTGAGAGGTGGTTCCGGCTGGCCCAGCAGGTGGTTCTGGAGTCTCCGCCAAGTGGTTCTGGCGTAGCTGGCAGGTGATGTTGGCGTGACTGGCAGGTGGTTCCAGCCAGCCCGGCAGGTGTTTCCGGAGTGTTCACCAACTGGCTGTGGCGTAGCCGGCAGGTGATTTTGGCGTGTCCGACAGGTGGTTCTGGCGAGTCGAGCAGGTGCTTCCGGCATGCTCGGCAGGTGCTTCCGGTGTCATTGGCATGTGGTTCTGGCAGGTCTGAGAGGTGGTTCCGGCATGCCTGACAGGTGATTCCGGAGTGTTCGCCAAGCGGTTCTGGCATAGGCGGCAGGTGATTTTGCCATGTCCAGAATGTGGTTCCAGCGAGTCGAACATGTGGTTCCGGCGTGTCCGGCAGGTGTTTCCGGTCTGTCCAGCAGGTGGTTCTGGGGTGTCCGGCATGAGGTTCTGGCACGTCTGAGAGGTGGTTCCGGCCGGCCCGACATGCGTTTCCGGAGTGTCTGCCACGTGGTTCAGGCACGTCTGAGAGGTGGTTCCAGCATGCCCGGCAGGTTTTCCCGGAGAGTCCTCCAAGTGGTTCTGGCGTAGCCCGCAGGTGATTTTGGTGTGTCCGGCAGGTTGTTCCGTTCTGTCCGATAGGTTGTTCCGGCATGTCCAGCACGTGCTTCTGGCACTTCTGAGAGGTGGTTCTGGCATGCCGGGCAGGTTATTCCGGAGTGTCCGGTAAGTGGTTCTGGTGTAGCCGGCAGTTCATTTTGGCGTGTCTGGCACATGGGTCCTGCGAGTCAAGCAGGTGGTTCCGGCGTGCTCGGCAGGTGGTCCAGGCATGTCCGGCAGGTGGTTCCAGTCTGTCCAGGACGTGGTTCCAGCGTGTCCGGCACGTGGTTCTCTTACGTCTGAGAGGTGGTTCCTGCATGCCTGGCAGGTTATTGCGGATTGTCTGCCAGGTGGTTCTCTCATAGCCAGCTGTTGATTTTGGCCTGTCAGGCAGGTGGTTCTGGTGAGTCCAGCAGGTGGCTCCGGCGTGCTCGGCAGGTGGTTCTGGCATGTCTGGCAGGTGGTTCCGGCGAGTTGAGCAGCTGGTTCCAGCCTGTCCGTCAGGTTAGGGTTAGGGATAGGGTTAGGGTTACGGTTAGGGTTAGGGTTTAGGGTTTGGGGTTAGGGGTTAGGGTTAGGGGTAGGGTTAGGGTTAGGGTTACGGTTGGGTTAGGGTTTAGGGTTAGGCTTAGGGTTAGGGGTTAGGGTTAGGGTTAGGGTTTGGGGATAGGGTTAGGGTTAGGGTTAGGGTTAGGGCCCGGCACGTGGTTCCGGCGAGGCGAGCAGGTGGCTCCGGCGCGCTCGGCAGGTGCTTCCGCTGGGCCCGGCAGGTGGTTCCGGCGAGGCGAGCAGGTGGCTCCGGCGTGCTTGGCACGTGCTTGCGCAGGGCCCGGCAGGTGGTTCCGGCGAGGCGAGCAGGTGGCTCCGGCGCGCTCGGCAGGTGCTTCCGCTGCACCCGGCAGGTGGTTCCGGCGAGGCGAGCAGGTGGCTCCGGCGCGCCCAGCAGGTGGTTCCGGCGAGGCGAGCAGGTGGCTCCGGCGTGCTTGGCACGTGCTTCCGCTGGGCCCGGCAGGTGGTTCCGGCGAGGCGAGCAGGTGGCTCCGGCGCGCCGGGCAGGTGCTTCCGCTGCGCCCGGCAGGTGGTTCCGGCGAGGCGAGCAGGTTGTTCCTGCGTGCTCGGCAGGTGGTTCAGTTGGGTCTGGCAGGTGGTTTCGGTCTGTTCGGGCTGTGGTTCCAGCATCTCAGGCACATGGTTCTGGCACGTCTGAGAGGTGGTTCCGGCTGGCCCAGCAGGTGGTTCTGGAGTCTCCGCCAAGTGGTTCTGGCGTAGCTGGCAGGTGATGTTGGCGTGACTGGCAGGTGGTTCCAGCCAGCCCGGCAGGTGTTTCCGGAGTGTTCACCAACTGGCTGTGGCGTAGCCGGCAGGTGATTTTGGCGTGTCCGACAGGTGGTTCTGGCGAGTCGAGCAGGTGCTTCCGGCATGCTCGGCAGGTGCTTCCGGTGTCATTGGCATGTGGTTCTGGCAGGTCTGAGAGGTGGTTCCGGCATGCCTGACAGGTGATTCCGGAGTGTTCGCCAAGCGGTTCTGGCATAGGCGGCAGGTGATTTTGCCATGTCCAGAATGTGGTTCCAGCGAGTCGAACATGTGGTTCCGGCGTGTCCGGCAGGTGTTTCCGGTCTGTCCAGCAGGTGGTTCTGGGGTGTCCGGCATGAGGTTCTGGCACGTCTGAGAGGTGGTTCCGGCCGGCCCGACATGCGTTTCCGGAGTGTCCGCCACGTGGTTCAGGCACGTCTGAGAGGTGGTTCCAGCATGCCCGGCAGGTTTTCCCGGAGAGTCCTCCAAGTGGTTCTGGCGTAGCCCGCAGGTGATTTTGGTGTGTCCGGCAGGTTGTTCCGTTCTGTCCGATAGGTTGTTCCGGCATGTCCAGCACGTGCTTCTGGCACTTCTGAGAGGTGGTTCTGGCATGCCGGGCAGGTTATTCCGGAGTGTCCGGTAAGTGGTTCTGGTGTAGCCGGCAGTTCATTTTGGCGTGTCTGGCACATGGGTCCTGCGAGTCGAGCAGGTGGTTCCGGCGTGCTCGGCAGGTGGTCCAGGCATGTCCGGCAGGTGGTTCCAGTCTGTCCAGGACGTGGTTCCAGCGTGTCCGGCACGTGGTTCTCTTACGTCTGAGAGGTGGTTCCTGCATGCCTGGCAGGTTATTGCGGATTGTCTGCCAGGTGGTTCTCTCATAGCCAGCTGTTGATTTTGGCCTGTCAGGCAGGTGGTTCTGGTGAGTCCAGCAGGTGGCTCCGGCGTGCTCGGCAGGTGGTTCTGGCATGTGTGGCAGGTGGTTCCGGCGAGTTGAGCAGCTGGTTCCAGCCTGTCCGTCAGGTTAGGGTTAGGGATAGGCTTAGGGTTACGGTTAGGGTTAGGGTTTAGGGTTTGGGGTTAGGGGTTAGGGTTAGGGGTAGGGTTAGGGTTAGGGTTACGGTTGGGTTAGGGTTTAGGGTTAGGCTTAGGGTTAGGGGATAGGGTTAGGGTTAGGGTTTGGGGATAGGGTTAGGGTTAGGGTTAGGGTTAGGGCCCGGCGCGTGGTTCCGGCGAGGCGAGCAGGTGGCTCCGGCGCGCTCGGCAGGTGCTTCCGCTGGGCCCGGCAGGTGGTTCCGGCGAGGCGAGCAGGTGGCTCCGGCGTGCTTGGCACGTGCTTCCGCTGGGCCCGGCAGGTGGTTCCGGCGAGGCGAGCAGGTGGCTCCGGCGCGCTCGGCAGGTGCTTCCGCTGCACCCGGCAGGTGGTTCCGGCGAGGCGAGCAGGTGGCTCCGGCGCGCCCGGCAGGTGCTTCCGCTGGGCCTGGCAGGTGGTTCCGGCGAGGCGAGCAGGTGGCTCTGGCGTGCCGGGCAGGTGCTTCCGCTGCGCCCGGCAGGTGGTTCCGGCGAGGCGAGCAGGTTGTTCCTGCGTGCTCGGCAGGTGGTTCAGTTGGGTCTGGCAGGTGGTTTCGGTCTGTTCGGGCTGTGGTTCCAGCATCTCAGGCACATGGTTCTGGCACGTCTGAGAGGTGGTTCCGGCTGGCCCAGCAGGTGGTTCTGGAGTCTCCGCCAAGTGGTTCTGGCGTAGCTGGCAGGTGATGTTGGCGTGACTGGCAGGTGGTTCCAGCCAGCCCGGCAGGTGTTTCCGGAGTGTTCACCAACTGGCTGTGGCGTAGCCGGCAGGTGATTTTGGCGTGTCCGACAGGTGGTTCTGGCGAGTCGAGCAGGTGCTTCCGGCATGCTCGGCAGGTGCTTCCGGTGTCATTGGCATGTGGTTCTGGCAGGTCTGAGAGGTGGTTCCGGCATGCCTGACAGGTGATTCCGGAGTGTTCGCCAAGCGGTTCTGGCATAGGCGGCAGGTGATTTTGCCATGTCCAGAATGTGGTTCCAGCGAGTCGAACATGTGGTTCCGGCGTGTCCGGCAGGTGTTTCCGGTCTGTCCAGCAGGTGGTTCTGGGGTGTCCGGCATGAGGTTCTGGCACGTCTGAGAGGTGGTTCCGGCCGGCCCGACATGCGTTTCCGGAGTGTCCGCCACGTGGTTCAGGCACGTCTGAGAGGTGGTTCCAGCATGCCCGGCAGGTTTTCCCGGAGAGTCCTCCAAGTGGTTCTGGCGTAGCCCGCAGGTGATTTTGGTGTGTCCGGCAGGTTGTTCCGTTCTGTCCGATAGGTTGTTCCGGCATGTCCAGCACGTGCTTCTGGCACTTCTGAGAGGTGGTTCTGGCATGCCGGGCAGGTTATTCCGGAGTGTCCGGTAAGTGGTTCTGGTGTAGCCGGCAGTTCATTTTGGCGTGTCTGGCACATGGGTCCTGCGAGTCGAGCAGGTGGTTCCGGCGTGCTCGGCAGGTGGTCCAGGCATGTCCGGCAGGTGGTTCCAGTCTGTCCAGGACGTGGTTCCAGCGTGTCCGGCACGTGGTTCTCTTACGTCTGAGAGGTGGTTCCTGCATGCCTGGCAGGTTATTGCGGATTGTCTGCCAGGTGGTTCTCTCATAGCCAGCTGTTGATTTTGGCCTGTCAGGCAGGTGGTTCTGGTGAGTCCAGCAGGTGGCTCCGGCGTGCTCGGCAGGTGGTTCTGGCATGTGTGGCAGGTGGTTCCGGCGAGTTGAGCAGCTGGTTCCAGCCTGTCCGTCAGGTTAGGGTTAGGGATAGGCTTAGGGTTACGGTTAGGGTTAGGGTTTAGGGTTTGGGGTTAGGGGTTAGGGTTAGGGGTAGGGTTAGGGTTAGGGTTACGGTTGGGTTAGGGTTTAGGGTTAGGCTTAGGGTTAGGGGATAGGGTTAGGGTTAGGGTTTGGGGATAGGGTTAGGGTTAGGGTTAGGGTTAGGGCCCGGCGCGTGGTTCCGGCGAGGCGAGCAGGTGGCTCCGGCGCGCTCGGCAGGTGCTTCCGCTGGGCCCGGCAGGTGGTTCCGGCGAGGCGAGCAGGTGGCTCCGGCGTGCTTGGCACGTGCTTCCGCTGGGCCCGGCAGGTGGTTCCGGCGAGGCGAGCAGGTGGCTCCGGCGCGCTCGGCAGGTGCTTCCGCTGCACCCGGCAGGTGGTTCCGGCGAGGCGAGCAGGTGGCTCCGGCGCGCCCGGCAGGTGCTTCCGCTGGGCCTGGCAGGTGGTTCCGGCGAGGCGAGCAGGTGGCTCCGGCGTGCCGGGCAGGTGCTTCCGCTGCGCCCGGCAGGTGGTTCCAGCGAGGCGAGCAGGTTGTTCCTGCGTGCTCGGCAGGTGGTTCAGTTGGGTCTGGCAGGTGGTTTCGGTCTGTTCGGGCTGTGGTTCCAGCATCTCAGGCACATGGTTCTGGCACGTCTGAGAGGTGGTTCCGGCTGGCCCTGCAGGTGTTTCTGGAGTCTCCGCCAAGTGGTTCTGGCGTAGCTGGCAGGTGATGTTGGCGTGACTGGCAGGTGGTTCCAGCCAGCCCGGCAGGTGTTTCCGGAGTGTTCACCAACTGGCTGTGGCGTAGCCGGCAGGTGATTTTGGCGTGTCCGACAGGTGGTTCTGGCGAGTCGAGCAGGTGCTTCCGGCATGCTCGGCAGGTGCTTCCGGTGTCATTGGCATGTGGTTCTGGCAGGTCTGAGAGGTGGTTCCGGCATGCCTGACAGGTGATTCCGGAGTGTTCGCCAAGCGGTTCTGGCATAGGCGGCAGGTGATTTTGCCATGTCCAGAATGTGGTTCCAGCGAGTCGAACATGTGGTTCCGGCGTGTCCGGCAGGTGTTTCCGGTCTGTCCAGCAGGTGGTTCTGGGGTGTCCGGCATGAGGTTCTGGCACGTCTGAGAGGTGGTTCCGGCCGGCCCGACATGCGTTTGCGGAGTGTCCGCCACGTGGTTCAGGCACGTCTGAGAGGTGGTTCCAGCATGCCCGGCAGGTTTTCCCGGAGAGTCCTCCAAGTGGTTCTGGCGTAGCCCGCAGGTGATTTTGGTGTGTCCGGCAGGTTGTTCCTTTCTGTCCGATAGGTTGTTCCGGCATGTCCAGCACGTGCTTCTGGCACTTCTGAGAGGTGGTTCTGGCATGCCGGGCAGGTTATTCCGGAGTGTCCGGTAAGTGGTTCTGGTGTAGCCGGCAGTTCATTTTGGCGTGTCTGGCACATGGGTCCTGCGAGTCGAGCAGGTGGTTCCGGCGTGCTCGGCAGGTGGTCCAGGCATGTCCGGCAGGTGGTTCCAGTCTGTCCAGGACGTGGTTCCAGCGTGTCCGGCACGTGGTTCTCTTACGTCTGAGAGGTGGTTCCTGCATGCCTGGCAGGTTATTGCGGATTGTCTGCCAGGTGGTTCTCTCATAGCCAGCTGTTGATTTTGGCCTGTCAGGCAGGTGGTTCTGGTGAGTCCAGCAGGTGGCTCCGGCGTGCTCGGCAGGTGGTTCTGGCATGTCTGGCAGGTGGTTCCGGCGAGTTGAGCAGCTGGTTCCAGCCTGTCCGTCAGGTTAGGGTTAGGGATAGGGTTAGGGTTACGGTTAGGGTTAGGGTTTAGGGTTTGGGGTTAGGGGTTAGGGTTAGGGGTAGGGTTAGGGTTAGGGTTACGGTTGGGTTAGGGTTTAGGGTTAGGCTTAGGGTTAGGGGTTAGGGTTAGGGTTAGGGTTTGGGGATAGGGTTAGGGTTAGGGTTAGGGTTAGGGCCCGGCACGTGGTTCCGGCGAGGCGAGCAGGTGGCTCCGGCGCGCTCGGCAGGTGCTTCCGCTGGGCCCGGCAGGTGGTTCCGGCGAGGCGAGCAGGTGGCTCCGGCGTGCTTGACACGTGCTTGCGCTGGGCCCGGCAGGTGGTTCCGGCGAGGCGAGCAGGTGGCTCCGGCGCGCTCGGGAGGTGCTTCCGCTGCACCCGGCAGGTGGTTCCGGCGAGGCGAGCAGGTGGCTCCGGCGCGCCCAGCAGGTGGTTCCGGCGAGGCGAGCAGGTGGCTCCGGCGCGCTCGGCAGGTGCTTCCGCTGGGCCAGGCTGGTGTTTCCGGCGAGCCGAGCAGGTGGCTCCGGCGCGCCCGGCAGGTGGTTCTGGCATGTCTGGCAGGTGGTTCCGGCGAGTTGAGCAGCTGGTTCCAGCCTGTCCGTCAGGTTAGGGTTAGGGATAGGGTTAGGGTTACGGTTAGGGTTAGGGTTTAGGGTTTGGGGTTAGGGTTTAGGGTTAGGGGTAGGGTTAGGGTTAGGGTTACGGTTGGGTTAGGGTTTAGGGTTAGGCTTAGGGTTAGGGGATAGGGTTAGGGTTAGGGTTTGGGGATAGGGTTAGGGTTAGGGTTAGGGTTAGGGCCCGGCGCGTGGTTCCGGCGAGGCGAGCAGGTGGCTCCGGCGCGCTCGGCAGGTGCTTCCGCTGGGCCCGGCTGGTGGTTCCGGCGAGGCGAGCAGGTGGCTCCGGCGTGCTTGGCACGTGCTTCCCCTGGGCCCGGCAGGTGGTTCCGGCGAGGCGAGCAGGTGGCTCCGGCGCGCCCGGCAGGTGCTTCCGCTGGGCGTGGCAGGTGGTTCCGGCGAGGCGAGCAGGTGGCTCCGGCGCGCCGGGCAGGTGGTTCCGGCGAGGCGAGCAGGTGGCTCCGGCGCGCTCGGGAGGTGCTTCCGCTGCACCCGGCAGGTGGTTCCGGCGAGGCGAGCAGGTGGCTCCGGCGCGCCCAGCAGGTGGTTCCGGCGAGGCGAGCAGGTGGCTCCGGCGTGCTTGGCACGTGCTTCCGCTGGGCCCGGCAGGTGGTTCCGGCGAGGCGAGCAGGTGGCTCCGGCGCGCCGGGCAGGTGCTTCCGCTGCGCCCGGCAGGTGGTTCCGGCGAGGCGAGCAGGTTGTTCCTGCGTGCTCGGCAGGTGGTTCAGTTGGGTCTGGCAGGTGGTTTCGGTCTGTTCGGGCTGTGGTTCCAGCATCTCAGGCACATGGTTCTGGCACGTCTGAGAGGTGGTTCCGGCTGGCCCAGCAGGTGGTTCTGGAGTCTCCGCCAAGTGGTTCTGGCGTAGCTGGCAGGTGATGTTGGCGTGACTGGCAGGTGGTTCCAGCCAGCCCGGCAGGTGTTTCCGGAGTGTTCACCAACTGGCTGTGGCGTAGCCGGCAGGTGATTTTGGCGTGTCCGACAGGTGGTTCTGGCGAGTCGAGCAGGTGCTTCCGGCATGCTCGGCAGGTGCTTCCGGTGTCATTGGCATGTGGTTCTGGCAGGTCTGAGAGGTGGTTCCGGCATGCCTGACAGGTGATTCCGGAGTGTTCGCCAAGCGGTTCTGGCATAGGCGGCAGGTGATTTTGCCATGTCCAGAATGTGGTTCCAGCGAGTCGAACATGTGGTTCCGGCGTGTCCGGCAGGTGTTTCCGGTCTGTCCAGCAGGTGGTTCTGGGGTGTCCGGCATGAGGTTCTGGCACGTCTGAGAGGTGGTTCCGGCCGGCCCGACATGCGTTTCCGGAGTGTCCGCCACGTGGTTCAGGCACGTCTGAGAGGTGGTTCCAGCATGCCCGGCAGGTTTTCCCGGAGAGTCCTCCAAGTGGTTCTGGCGTAGCCCGCAGGTGATTTTGGTGTGTCCGGCAGGTTGTTCCGTTCTGTCCGATAGGTTGTTCCGGCATGTCCAGCACGTGCTTCTGGCACTTCTGAGAGGTGGTTCTGGCATGCCGGGCAGGTTATTCCGGAGTGTCCGGTAAGTGGTTCTGGTGTAGCCGGCAGTTCATTTTGGCGTGTCTGGCACATGGGTCCTGCGAGTCGAGCAGGTGGTTCCGGCGTGCTCGGCAGGTGGTCCAGGCATGTCCGGCAGGTGGTTCCAGTCTGTCCAGGACGTGGTTCCAGCGTGTCCGGCACGTGGTTCTCTTACGTCTGAGAGGTGGTTCCTGCATGCCTGGCAGGTTATTGCGGATTGTCTGCCAGGTGGTTCTCTCATAGCCAGCTGTTGATTTTGGCCTGTCAGGCAGGTGGTTCTGGTGAGTCCAGCAGGTGGCTCCGGCGTGCTCGGCAGGTGGTTCTGGCATGTGTGGCAGGTGGTTCCGGCGAGTTGAGCAGCTGGTTCCAGCCTGTCCGTCAGGTTAGGGTTAGGGATAGGCTTAGGGTTACGGTTAGGGTTAGGGTTTAGGGTTTGGGGTTAGGGGTTAGGGTTAGGGGTAGGGTTAGGGTTAGGGTTACGGTTGGGTTAGGGTTTAGGGTTAGGCTTAGGGTTAGGGGATAGGGTTAGGGTTAGGGTTTGGGGATAGGGTTAGGGTTAGGGTTAGGGTTAGGGCCCGGCGCGTGGTTCCGGCGAGGCGAGCAGGTGGCTCCGGCGCGCTCGGCAGGTGCTTCCGCTGGGCCCGGCAGGTGGTTCCGGCGAGGCGAGCAGGTGGCTCCGGCGTGCTTGGCACGTGCTTCCGCTGGGCCCGGCAGGTGGTTCCGGCGAGGCGAGCAGGTGGCTCCGGCGCGCTCGGCAGGTGCTTCCGCTGCACCCGGCAGGTGGTTCCGGCGAGGCGAGCAGGTGGCTCCGGCGCGCCCGGCAGGTGCTTCCGCTGGGCCTGGCAGGTGGTTCCGGCGAGGCGAGCAGGTGGCTCTGGCGTGCCGGGCAGGTGCTTCCGCTGCGCCCGGCAGGTGGTTCCGGCGAGGCGAGCAGGTTGTTCCTGCGTGCTCGGCAGGTGGTTCAGTTGGGTCTGGCAGGTGGTTTCGGTCTGTTCGGGCTGTGGTTCCAGCATCTCAGGCACATGGTTCTGGCACGTCTGAGAGGTGGTTCCGGCTGGCCCAGCAGGTGGTTCTGGAGTCTCCGCCAAGTGGTTCTGGCGTAGCTGGCAGGTGATGTTGGCGTGACTGGCAGGTGGTTCCAGCCAGCCCGGCAGGTGTTTCCGGAGTGTTCACCAACTGGCTGTGGCGTAGCCGGCAGGTGATTTTGGCGTGTCCGACAGGTGGTTCTGGCGAGTCGAGCAGGTGCTTCCGGCATGCTCGGCAGGTGCTTCCGGTGTCATTGGCATGTGGTTCTGGCAGGTCTGAGAGGTGGTTCCGGCATGCCTGACAGGTGATTCCGGAGTGTTCGCCAAGCGGTTCTGGCATAGGCGGCAGGTGATTTTGCCATGTCCAGAATGTGGTTCCAGCGAGTCGAACATGTGGTTCCGGCGTGTCCGGCAGGTGTTTCCGGTCTGTCCAGCAGGTGGTTCTGGGGTGTCCGGCATGAGGTTCTGGCACGTCTGAGAGGTGGTTCCGGCCGGCCCGACATGCGTTTCCGGAGTGTCCGCCACGTGGTTCAGGCACGTCTGAGAGGTGGTTCCAGCATGCCCGGCAGGTTTTCCCGGAGAGTCCTCCAAGTGGTTCTGGCGTAGCCCGCAGGTGATTTTGGTGTGTCCGGCAGGTTGTTCCGTTCTGTCCGATAGGTTGTTCCGGCATGTCCAGCACGTGCTTCTGGCACTTCTGAGAGGTGGTTCTGGCATGCCGGGCAGGTTATTCCGGAGTGTCCGGTAAGTGGTTCTGGTGTAGCCGGCAGTTCATTTTGGCGTGTCTGGCACATGGGTCCTGCGAGTCGAGCAGGTGGTTCCGGCGTGCTCGGCAGGTGGTCCAGGCATGTCCGGCAGGTGGTTCCAGTCTGTCCAGGACGTGGTTCCAGCGTGTCCGGCACGTGGTTCTCTTACGTCTGAGAGGTGGTTCCTGCATGCCTGGCAGGTTATTGCGGATTGTCTGCCAGGTGGTTCTCTCATAGCCAGCTGTTGATTTTGGCCTGTCAGGCAGGTGGTTCTGGTGAGTCCAGCAGGTGGCTCCGGCGTGCTCGGCAGGTGGTTCTGGCATGTGTGGCAGGTGGTTCCGGCGAGTTGAGCAGCTGGTTCCAGCCTGTCCGTCAGGTTAGGGTTAGGGATAGGCTTAGGGTTACGGTTAGGGTTAGGGTTTAGGGTTTGGGGTTAGGGGTTAGGGTTAGGGGTAGGGTTAGGGTTAGGGTTACGGTTGGGTTAGGGTTTAGGGTTAGGCTTAGGGTTAGGGGATAGGGTTAGGGTTAGGGTTTGGGGATAGGGTTAGGGTTAGGGTTAGGGTTAGGGCCCGGCGCGTGGTTCCGGCGAGGCGAGCAGGTGGCTCCGGCGCGCTCGGCAGGTGCTTCCGCTGGGCCCGGCAGGTGGTTCCGGCGAGGCGAGCAGGTGGCTCCGGCGTGCTTGGCACGTGCTTCCGCTGGGCCCGGCAGGTGGTTCCGGCGAGGCGAGCAGGTGGCTCCGGCGCGCTCGGCAGGTGCTTCCGCTGCACCCGGCAGGTGGTTCCGGCGAGGCGAGCAGGTGGCTCCGGCGCGCCCGGCAGGTGCTTCCGCTGGGCCTGGCAGGTGGTTCCGGCGAGGCGAGCAGGTGGCTCCGGCGTGCCGGGCAGGTGCTTCCGCTGCGCCCGGCAGGTGGTTCCGGCGAGGCGAGCAGGTTGTTCCTGCGTGCTCGGCAGGTGGTTCAGTTGGGTCTGGCAGGTGGTTTCGGTCTGTTCGGGCTGTGGTTCCAGCATCTCAGGCACATGGTTCTGGCACGTCTGAGAGGTGGTTCCGGCTGGCCCTGCAGGTGTTTCTGGAGTCTCCGCCAAGTGGTTCTGGCGTAGCTGGCAGGTGATGTTGGCGTGACTGGCAGGTGGTTCCAGCCAGCCCGGCAGGTGTTTCCGGAGTGTTCACCAACTGGCTGTGGCGTAGCCGGCAGGTGATTTTGGCGTGTCCGACAGGTGGTTCTGGCGAGTCGAGCAGGTGCTTCCGGCATGCTCGGCAGGTGCTTCCGGTGTCATTGGCATGTGGTTCTGGCAGGTCTGAGAGGTGGTTCCGGCATGCCTGACAGGTGATTCCGGAGTGTTCGCCAAGCGGTTCTGGCATAGGCGGCAGGTGATTTTGCCATGTCCAGAATGTGGTTCCAGCGAGTCGAACATGTGGTTCCGGCGTGTCCGGCAGGTGTTTCCGGTCTGTCCAGCAGGTGGTTCTGGGGTGTCCGGCATGAGGTTCTGGCACGTCTGAGAGGTGGTTCCGGCCGGCCCGACATGCGTTTCCGGAGTGTCCGCCACGTGGTTCAGGCACGTCTGAGAGGTGGTTCCAGCATGCCCGGCAGGTTTTCCCGGAGAGTCCTCCAAGTGGTTCTGGCGTAGCCCGCAGGTGATTTTGGTGTGTCCGGCAGGTTGTTCCTTTCTGTCCGATAGGTTGTTCCGGCATGTCCAGCACGTGCTTCTGGCACTTCTGAGAGGTGGTTCTGGCATGCCGGGCAGGTTATTCCGGAGTGTCCGGTAAGTGGTTCTGGTGTAGCCGGCAGTTCATTTTGGCGTGTCTGGCACATGGGTCCTGCGAGTCGAGCAGGTGGTTCCGGCGTGCTCGGCAGGTGGTCCAGGCATGTCCGGCAGGTGGTTCCAGTCTGTCCAGGACGTGGTTCCAGCGTGTCCGGCACGTGGTTCTCTTACGTCTGAGAGGTGGTTCCTGCATGCCTGGCAGGTTATTGCGGATTGTCTGCCAGGTGGTTCTCTCATAGCCAGCTGTTGATTTTGGCCTGTCAGGCAGGTGGTTCTGGTGAGTCCAGCAGGTGGCTCCGGCGTGCTCGGCAGGTGGTTCTGGCATGTGTGGCAGGTGGTTCCGGCGAGTTGAGCAGCTGGTTCCAGCCTGTCCGTCAGGTTAGGGTTAGGGATAGGCTTAGGGTTACGGTTAGGGTTAGGGTTTAGGGTTTGGGGTTAGGGGTTAGGGTTAGGGGTAGGGTTAGGGTTAGGGTTACGGTTGGGTTAGGGTTTAGGGTTAGGCTTAGGGTTAGGGGATAGGGTTAGGGTTAGGGTTTGGGGATAGGGTTAGGGTTAGGGTTAGGGTTAGGGCCCGGCGCGTGGTTCCGGCGAGGCGAGCAGGTGGCTCCGGCGCGCTCGGCAGGTGCTTCCGCTGGGCCCGGCAGGTGGTTCCGGCGAGGCGAGCAGGTGGCTCCGGCGTGCTTGGCACGTGCTTCCGCTGGGCCCGGCAGGTGGTTCCGGCGAGGCGAGCAGGTGGCTCCGGCGCGCTCGGCAGGTGCTTCCGCTGCACCCGGCAGGTGGTTCCGGCGAGGCGAGCAGGTGGCTCCGGCGCGCCCGGCAGGTGCTTCCGCTGGGCCTGGCAGGTGGTTCCGGCGAGGCGAGCAGGTGGCTCCGGCGTGCCGGGCAGGTGCTTCCGCTGCGCCCGGCAGGTGGTTCCGGCGAGGCGAGCAGGTTGTTCCTGCGTGCTCGGCAGGTGGTTCAGTTGGGTCTGGCAGGTGGTTTCGGTCTGTTCGGGCTGTGGTTCCAGCATCTCAGGCACATGGTTCTGGCACGTCTGAGAGGTGGTTCCGGCTGGCCCAGCAGGTGGTTCTGGAGTCTCCGCCAAGTGGTTCTGGCGTAGCTGGCAGGTGATGTTGGCGTGACTGGCAGGTGGTTCCAGCCAGCCCGGCAGGTGTTTCCGGAGTGTTCACCAACTGGCTGTGGCGTAGCCGGCAGGTGATTTTGGCGTGTCCGACAGGTGGTTCTGGCGAGTCGAGCAGGTGCTTCCGGCATGCTCGGCAGGTGCTTCCGGTGTCATTGGCATGTGGTTCTGGCAGGTCTGAGAGGTGGTTCCGGCATGCCTGACAGGTGATTCCGGAGTGTTCGCCAAGCGGTTCTGGCATAGGCGGCAGGTGATTTTGCCATGTCCAGAATGTGGTTCCAGCGAGTCGAACATGTGGTTCCGGCGTGTCCGGCAGGTGTTTCCGGTCTGTCCAGCAGGTGGTTCTGGGGTGTCCGGCATGAGGTTCTGGCACGTCTGAGAGGTGGTTCCGGCCGGCCCGACATGCGTTTCCGGAGTGTCCGCCACGTGGTTCAGGCACGTCTGAGAGGTGGTTCCAGCATGCCCGGCAGGTTTTCCCGGAGAGTCCTCCAAGTGGTTCTGGCGTAGCCCGCAGGTGATTTTGGTGTGTCCGGCAGGTTGTTCCGTTCTGTCCGATAGGTTGTTCCGGCATGTCCAGCACGTGCTTCTGGCACTTCTGAGAGGTGGTTCTGGCATGCCGGGCAGGTTATTCCGGAGTGTCCGTTAAGTGGTTCTGGTGTAGCCGGCAGTTCATTTTGGCGTGTCTGGCACATGGGTCCTGCGAGTCGAGCAGGTGGTTCCGGCGTGCTCGGCAGGTGGTCCAGGCATGTCCGGCAGGTGGTTCCAGTCTGTCCAGGACGTGGTTCCAGCGTGTCCGGCACGTGGTTCTCTTACGTCTGAGAGGTGGTTCCTGCATGCCTGGCAGGTTATTGCGGATTGTCTGCCAGGTGGTTCTCTCATAGCCAGCTGTTGATTTTGGCCTGTCAGGCAGGTGGTTCTGGTGAGTCCAGCAGGTGGCTCCGGCGTGCTCGGCAGGTGGTTCTGGCATGTGTGGCAGGTGGTTCCGGCGAGTTGAGCAGCTGGTTCCAGCCTGTCCGTCAGGTTAGGGTTAGGGATAGGCTTAGGGTTACGGTTAGGGTTAGGGTTTAGGGTTTGGGGTTAGGGGTTAGGGTTAGGGGTAGGGTTAGGGTTAGGGTTACGGTTGGGTTAGGGTTTAGGGTTAGGCTTAGGGTTAGGGGATAGGGTTAGGGTTAGGGTTTGGGGATAGGGTTAGGGTTAGGGTTAGGGTTAGGGCCCGGCGCGTGGTTCCGGCGAGGCGAGCAGGTGGCTCCGGCGCGCTCGGCAGGTGCTTCCGCTGGGCCCGGCAGGTGGTTCCGGCGAGGCGAGCAGGTGGCTCCGGCGTGCTTGGCACGTGCTTCCGCTGGGCCCGGCAGGTGGTTCCGGCGAGGCGAGCAGGTGGCTCCGGCGCGCTCGGCAGGTGCTTCCGCTGCACCCGGCAGGTGGTTCCGGCGAGGCGAGCAGGTGGCTCCGGCGCGCCCGGCAGGTGCTTCCGCTGGGCCTGGCAGGTGGTTCCGGCGAGGCGAGCAGGTGGCTCCGGCGTGCCGGGCAGGTGCTTCCGCTGCGCCCGGCAGGTGGTTCCGGCGAGGCGAGCAGGTTGTTCCTGCGTGCTCGGCAGGTGGTTCAGTTGGGTCTGGCAGGTGGTTTCGGTCTGTTCGGGCTGTGGTTCCAGCATCTCAGGCACATGGTTCTGGCACGTCTGAGAGGTGGTTCCGGCTGGCCCTGCAGGTGTTTCTGGAGTCTCCGCCAAGTGGTTCTGGCGTAGCTGGCAGGTGATGTTGGCGTGACTGGCAGGTGGTTCCAGCCAGCCCGGCAGGTGTTTCCGGAGTGTTCACCAACTGGCTGTGGCGTAGCCGGCAGGTGATTTTGGCGTGTCCGACAGGTGGTTCTGGCGAGTCGAGCAGGTGCTTCCGGCATGCTCGGCAGGTGCTTCCGGTGTCATTGGCATGTGGTTCTGGCAGGTCTGAGAGGTGGTTCCGGCATGCCTGACAGGTGATTCCGGAGTGTTCGCCAAGCGGTTCTGGCATAGGCGGCAGGTGATTTTGCCATGTCCAGAATGTGGTTCCAGCGAGTCGAACATGTGGTTCCGGCGTGTCCGGCAGGTGTTTCCGGTCTGTCCAGCAGGTGGTTCTGGGGTGTCCGGCATGAGGTTCTGGCACGTCTGAGAGGTGGTTCCGGCCGGCCCGACATGCGTTTCCGGAGTGTCCGCCACGTGGTTCAGGCACGTCTGAGAGGTGGTTCCAGCATGCCCGGCAGGTTTTCCCGGAGAGTCCTCCAAGTGGTTCTGGCGTAGCCCGCAGGTGATTTTGGTGTGTCCGGCAGGTTGTTCCGTTCTGTCCGATAGGTTGTTCCGGCATGTCCAGCACGTGCTTCTGGCACTTCTGAGAGGTGGTTCTGGCATGCCGGGCAGGTTATTCCGGAGTGTCCGGTAAGTGGTTCTGGTGTAGCCGGCAGTTCATTTTGGCGTGTCTGGCACATGGGTCCTGCGAGTCGAGCAGGTGGTTCCGGCGTGCTCGGCAGGTGGTCCAGGCATGTCCGGCAGGTGGTTCCAGTCTGTCCAGGACGTGGTTCCAGCGTGTCCGGCACGTGGTTCTCTTACGTCTGAGAGGTGGTTCCTGCATGCCTGGCAGGTTATTGCGGATTGTCTGCCAGGTGGTTCTCTCATAGCCAGCTGTTGATTTTGGCCTGTCAGGCAGGTGGTTCTGGTGAGTCCAGCAGGTGGCTCCGGCGTGCTCGGCAGGTGGTTCTGGCATGTGTGGCAGGTGGTTCCGGCGAGTTGAGCAGCTGGTTCCAGCCTGTCCGTCAGGTTAGGGTTAGGGATAGGCTTAGGGTTACGGTTAGGGTTAGGGTTTAGGGTTTGGGGTTAGGGGTTAGGGTTAGGGGTAGGGTTAGGGTTAGGGTTACGGTTGGGTTAGGGTTTAGGGTTAGGCTTAGGGTTAGGGGATAGGGTTAGGGTTAGGGTTTGGGGATAGGGTTAGGGTTAGGGTTAGGGTTAGGGCCCGGCGCGTGGTTCCGGCGAGGCGAGCAGGTGGCTCCGGCGCGCTCGGCAGGTGCTTCCGCTGGGCCCGGCAGGTGGTTCCGGCGAGGCGAGCAGGTGGCTCCGGCGTGCTTGGCACGTGCTTCCGCTGGGCCCGGCAGGTGGTTCCGGCGAGGCGAGCAGGTGGCTCCGGCGCGCTCGGCAGGTGCTTCCGCTGCACCCGGCAGGTGGTTCCGGCGAGGCGAGCAGGTGGCTCCGGCGCGCCCGGCAGGTGCTTCCGCTGGGCCTGGCAGGTGGTTCCGGCGAGGCGAGCAGGTGGCTCCGGCGTGCCGGGCAGGTGCTTCCGCTGCGCCCGGCAGGTGGTTCCGGCGAGGCGAGCAGGTTGTTCCTGCGTGCTCGGCAGGTGGTTCAGTTGGGTCTGGCAGGTGGTTTCGGTCTGTTCGGGCTGTGGTTCCAGCATCTCAGGCACATGGTTCTGGCACGTCTGAGAGGTGGTTCCGGCTGGCCCTGCAGGTGTTTCTGGAGTCTCCGCCAAGTGGTTCTGGCGTAGCTGGCAGGTGATGTTGGCGTGACTGGCAGGTGGTTCCAGCCAGCCCGGCAGGTGTTTCCGGAGTGTTCACCAACTGGCTGTGGCGTAGCCGGCAGGTGATTTTGGCGTGTCCGACAGGTGGTTCTGGCGAGTCGAGCAGGTGCTTCCGGCATGCTCGGCAGGTGCTTCCGGTGTCATTGGCATGTGGTTCTGGCAGGTCTGAGAGGTGGTTCCGGCATGCCTGACAGGTGATTCCGGAGTGTTCGCCAAGCGGTTCTGGCATAGGCGGCAGGTGATTTTGCCATGTCCAGAATGTGGTTCCAGCGAGTCGAACATGTGGTTCCGGCGTGTCCGGCAGGTGTTTCCGGTCTGTCCAGCAGGTGGTTCTGGGGTGTCCGGCATGAGGTTCTGGCACGTCTGAGAGGTGGTTCCGGCCGGCCCGACATGCGTTTGCGGAGTGTCCGCCACGTGGTTCAGGCACGTCTGAGAGGTGGTTCCAGCATGCCCGGCAGGTTTTCCCGGAGAGTCCTCCAAGTGGTTCTGGCGTAGCCCGCAGGTGATTTTGGTGTGTCCGGCAGGTTGTTCCTTTCTGTCCGATAGGTTGTTCCGGCATGTCCAGCACGTGCTTCTGGCACTTCTGAGAGGTGGTTCTGGCATGCCGGGCAGGTTATTCCGGAGTGTCCGGTAAGTGGTTCTGGTGTAGCCGGCAGTTCATTTTGGCGTGTCTGGCACATGGGTCCTGCGAGTCGAGCAGGTGGTTCCGGCGTGCTCGGCAGGTGGTCCAGGCATGTCCGGCAGGTGGTTCCAGTCTGTCCAGGACGTGGTTCCAGCGTGTCCGGCACGTGGTTCTCTTACGTCTGAGAGGTGGTTCCTGCATGCCTGGCAGGTTATTGCGGATTGTCTGCCAGGTGGTTCTCTCATAGCCAGCTGTTGATTTTGGCCTGTCAGGCAGGTGGTTCTGGTGAGTCCAGCAGGTGGCTCCGGCGTGCTCGGCAGGTGGTTCTGGCATGTCTGGCAGGTGGTTCCGGCGAGTTGAGCAGCTGGTTCCAGCCTGTCCGTCAGGTTAGGGTTAGGGATAGGGTTAGGGTTACGGTTAGGGTTAGGGTTTAGGGTTTGGGGTTAGGGGTTAGGGTTAGGGGTAGGGTTAGGGTTAGGGTTACGGTTGGGTTAGGGTTTAGGGTTAGGCTTAGGGTTAGGGGTTAGGGTTAGGGTTAGGGTTTGGGGATAGGGTTAGGGTTAGGGTTAGGGTTAGGGCCCGGCGCGTGGTTCCGGCGAGGCGAGCAGGTGGCTCCGGCGCGCTCGGCAGGTGCTTCCGCTGGGCCCGGCAGGTGGTTCCGGCGAGGCGAGCAGGTGGCTCCGGCGTGCTTGACACGTGCTTGCGCTGGGCCCGGCAGGTGGTTCCGGCGAGGCGAGCAGGTGGCTCCGGCGCGCTCGGGAGGTGCTTCCGCTGCACCCGGCAGGTGGTTCCGGCGAGGCGAGCAGGTGGCTCCGGCGCGCCCAGCAGGTGGTTCCGGCGAGGCGAGCAGGTGGCTCCGGCGCGCTCGGCAGGTGCTTCCGCTGGGCCAGGCTGGTGTTTCCGGCGAGGCGAGCAGGTGGCTCCGGCGCGCTCGGCAGGTGGTTCTGGCATGTCTGGCAGGTGGTTCCGGCGAGTTGAGCAGCTGGTTCCAGCCTGTCCGTCAGGTTAGGGTTAGGGATAGGGTTAGGGTTACGGTTAGGGTTAGGGTTTAGGGTTTGGGGTTAGGGTTTAGGGTTAGGGGTAGGGTTAGGGTTAGGGTTACGGTTGGGTTAGGGTTTAGGGTTAGGCTTAGGGTTAGGGGATAGGGTTAGGGTTAGGGTTTGGGGATAGGGTTAGGGTTAGGGTTAGGGTTAGGGCCCGGCGCGTGGTTCCGGCGAGGCGAGCAGGTGGCTCCGGCGCGCTCGGCAGGTGCTTCCGCTGGGCCCGGCAGGTGGTTCCGGCGAGGCGAGCAGGTGGCTCCGGCGTGCTTGGCACGTGCTTCCCCTGGGCCCGGCAGGTGGTTCCGGCGAGGCGAGCAGGTGGCTCCGGCGCGCCCGGCAGGTGCTTCCGCTGGGCGTGGCAGGTGGTTCCGGCGAGGCGAGCAGGTGGCTCCGGCGCGCCGGGCAGGTGGTTCCGGCGAGGCGAGCAGGTGGCTCCGGCGCGCTCGGCAGGTGCTTCCGCTGCGCCCGGCAGGTGGTTCCGGCGAGGCGAGCAGGTTGTTCCTGCGTGCTCGGCAGGTGGTTCAGTTGGGTCTGGCAGGTGGTTTCGGTCTGTTCGGGCTGTGGTTCCAGCATCTCAGGCACATGGTTCTGGCACGTCTGAGAGGTGGTTCCGGCTGGCCCAGCAGGTGGTTCTGGAGTCTCCGCCAAGTGGTTCTGGCGTAGCTGGCAGGTGATGTTGGCGTGACTGGCAGGTGGTTCCAGCCAGCCCGGCAGGTGTTTCCGGAGTGTTCACCAACTGGCTGTGGCGTAGCCGGCAGGTGATTTTGGCGTGTCCGACAGGTGGTTCTGGCGAGTCGAGCAGGTGCTTCCGGCATGCTCGGCAGGTGCTTCCGGTGTCATTGGCATGTGGTTCTGGCAGGTCTGAGAGGTGGTTCCGGCATGCCTGACAGGTGATTCCGGAGTGTTCGCCAAGCGGTTCTGGCATAGGCGGCAGGTGATTTTGCCATGTCCAGAATGTGGTTCCAGCGAGTCGAACATGTGGTTCCGGCGTGTCCGGCAGGTGTTTCCGGTCTGTCCAGCAGGTGGTTCTGGGGTGTCCGGCATGAGGTTCTGGCACGTCTGAGAGGTGGTTCCGGCCGGCCCGACATGCGTTTCCGGAGTGTCCGCCACGTGGTTCAGGCACGTCTGAGAGGTGGTTCCAGCATGCCCGGCAGGTTTTCCCGGAGAGTCCTCCAAGTGGTTCTGGCGTAGCCCGCAGGTGATTTTGGTGTGTCCGGCAGGTTGTTCCGTTCTGTCCGATAGGTTGTTCCGGCATGTCCAGCACGTGCTTCTGGCACTTCTGAGAGGTGGTTCTGGCATGCCGGGCAGGTTATTCCGGAGTGTCCGGTAAGTGGTTCTGGTGTAGCCGGCAGTTCATTTTGGCGTGTCTGGCACATGGGTCCTGCGAGTCGAGCAGGTGGTTCCGGCGTGCTCGGCAGGTGGTCCAGGCATGTCCGGCAGGTGGTTCCAGTCTGTCCAGGACGTGGTTCCAGCGTGTCCGGCACGTGGTTCTCTTACGTCTGAGAGGTGGTTCCTGCATGCCTGGCAGGTTATTGCGGATTGTCTGCCAGGTGGTTCTCTCATAGCCAGCTGTTGATTTTGGCCTGTCAGGCAGGTGGTTCTGGTGAGTCCAGCAGGTGGCTCCGGCGTGCTCGGCAGGTGGTTCTGGCATGTCTGGCAGGTGGTTCCGGCGAGTTGAGCAGCTGGTTCCAGCCTGTCCGTCAGGTTAGGGTTAGGGATAGGCTTAGGGTTACGGTTAGGGTTAGGGTTTAGGGTTTGGGGTTAGGGGTTAGGGTTAGGGGTAGGGTTAGGGTTAGGGTTACGGTTGGGTTAGGGTTTAGGGTTAGGCTTAGGGTTAGGGGTTAGGGTTAGGGTTAGGGTTTGGGGATAGGGTTAGGGTTAGGGTTAGGGTTAGGGCCCGGCACGTGGTTCCGGCGAGGCGAGCAGGTGGCTCCGGCGCGCTCGGCAGGTGCTTCCGCTGGGCCCGGCAGGTGGTTCCGGCGAGGCGAGCAGGTGGCTCCGGCGTGCTTGACACGTGCTTGCGCTGGGCCCGGCAGGTGGTTCCGGCGAGGCGAGCAGGTGGCTCCGGCGCGCTCGGGAGGTGCTTCCGCTGCACCCGGCAGGTGGTTCCGGCGAGGCGAGCAGGTGGCTCCGGCGCGCCCAGCAGGTGGTTCCGGCGAGGCGAGCAGGTGGCTCCGGCGCGCTCGGCAGGTGCTTCCGCTGGGCCAGGCTGGTGTTTCCGGCGAGGCGAGCAGGTGGCTCCGGCGCGCTCGGCAGGTGGTTCTGGCATGTCTGGCAGGTGGTTCCGGCGAGTTGAGCAGCTGGTTCCAGCCTGTCCGTCAGGTTAGGGTTAGGGATAGGGTTAGGGTTACGGTTAGGGTTAGGGTTTAGGGTTTGGGGTTAGGGTTTAGGGTTAGGGGTAGGGTTAGGGTTAGGGTTACGGTTGGGTTAGGGTTTAGGGTTAGGCTTAGGGTTAGGGGATAGGGTTAGGGTTAGGGTTTGGGGATAGGGTTAGGGTTAGGGTTAGGGTTAGGGCCCGGCGCGTGGTTCCGGCGAGGCGAGCAGGTGGCTCCGGCGCGCTCGGCAGGTGCTTCCGCTGGGCCCGGCAGGTGGTTCCGGCGAGGCGAGCAGGTGGCTCCGGCGTGCTTGGCACGTGCTTCCCCTGGGCCCGGCAGGTGGTTCCGGCGAGGCGAGCAGGTGGCTCCGGCGCGCCCGGCAGGTGCTTCCGCTGGGCGTGGCAGGTGGTTCCGGCGAGGCGAGCAGGTGGCTCCGGCGCGCCGGGCAGGTGGTTCCGGCGAGGCGAGCAGGTGGCTCCGGCGCGCTCGGCAGGTGCTTCCGCTGCGCCCGGCAGGTGGTTCCGGCGAGGCGAGCAGGTTGTTCCTGCGTGCTCGGCAGGTGGTTCAGTTGGGTCTGGCAGGTGGTTTCGGTCTGTTCGGGCTGTGGTTCCAGCATCTCAGGCACATGGTTCTGGCACGTCTGAGAGGTGGTTCCGGCTGGCCCAGCAGGTGTTTCTGGAGTCTCCGCCAAGTGGTTCTGGCGTAGCTGGCAGGTGATGTTGGCGTGACTGGCAGGTGGTTCCAGCCAGCCCGGCAGGTGTTTCCGGAGTGTTCACCAACTGGCTGTGGCGTAGCCGGCAGGTGATTTTGGCGTGTCCGACAGGTGGTTCTGGCGAGTCGAGCAGGTGCTTCCGGCATGCTCGGCAGGTGCTTCCGGTGTCATTGGCATGTGGTTCTGGCAGGTCTGAGAGGTGGTTCCGGCATGCCTGACAGGTGATTCCGGAGTGTTCGCCAAGCGGTTCTGGCATAGGCGGCAGGTGATTTTGCCATGTCCAGAATGTGGTTCCAGCGAGTCGAACATGTGGTTCCGGCGTGTCCGGCAGGTGTTTCCGGTCTGTCCAGCAGGTGGTTCTGGGGTGTCCGGCATGAGGTTCTGGCACGTCTGAGAGGTGGTTCCGGCCGGCCCGACATGCGTTTCCGGAGTGTCCGCCACGTGGTTCAGGCACGTCTGAGAGGTGGTTCCAGCATGCCCTGCAGGTTTTCCCGGAGAGTCCTCCAAGTGGTTCTGGCGTAGCCCGCAGGTGATTTTGGTGTGTCCGGCAGGTTGTTCCGTTCTGTCCGATAGGTTGTTCCGGCATGTCCAGCACGTGCTTCTGGTACTTCTGAGAGGTGGTTCTGGCATGCCGGGCAGGTTATTCCGGAGTGTCCGGTAAGTGGTTCTGGTGTAGCCGGCAGTTCATTTTGGCGTGTCTGGCACATGGGTCCTGCGAGTCGAGCAGGTGGTTCCGGCGTGCTCGGCAGGTGGTCCAGGCATGTCCGGCAGGTGGTTCCAGTCTGTCCAGGACGTGGTTCCAGCGTGTCCGGCACGTGGTTCTCTTACGTCTGAGAGGTGGTTCCTGCATGCCTGGCAGGTTATTGCGGATTGTCTGCCAGGTGGTTCTCTCATAGCCAGCTGTTGATTTTGGCCTGTCAGGCAGGTGGTTCTGGTGAGTCCAGCAGGTGGCTCCGGCGTGCTCGGCAGGTGGTTCTGGCATGTCTGGCAGGTGGTTCCGGCGAGTTGAGCAGCTGGTTCCAGCCTGTCCGTCAGGTTAGGGTTAGGGATAGGCTTAGGGTTACGGTTAGGGTTAGGGTTTAGGGTTTGGGGTTAGGGGTTAGGGTTAGGGGTAGGGTTAGGGTTAGGGTTACGGTTGGGTTAGGGTTTAGGGTTAGGCTTAGGGTTAGGGGATAGGGTTAGGGTTAGGGTTTGGGGATAGGGTTAGGGTTAGGGTTAGGGTTAGGGCCCGGCGCGTGGTTCCGGCGAGGCGAGCAGGTGGCTCCGGCGCGCTCGGCAGGTGCTTCCGCTGGGCCCGGCAGGTGGTTCCGGCGAGGCGAGCAGGTGGCTCCGGCGTGCTTGGCACGTGCTTCCGCTGGGCCCGGCAGGTGGTTCCGGCGAGGCGAGCAGGTGGCTCCGGCGCGCTCGGCAGGTGCTTCCGCTGCACCCGGCAGGTGGTTCCGGCGAGGCGAGCAGGTGGCTCCGGCGCGCCCGGCAGGTGCTTCCGCTGGGCCTGGCAGGTGGTTCCGGCGAGGCGAGCAGGTGGCTCCGGCGTGCCGGGCAGGTGCTTCCGCTGCGCCCGGCAGGTGGTTCCAGCGAGGCGAGCAGGTTGTTCCTGCGTGCTCGGCAGGTGGTTCAGTTGGGTCTGGCAGGTGGTTTCGGTCTGTTCGGGCTGTGGTTCCAGCATCTCAGGCACATGGTTCTGGCACGTCTGAGAGGTGGTTCCGGCTGGCCCTGCAGGTGTTTCTGGAGTCTCCGCCAAGTGGTTCTGGTGTAGCTGGCAGGTGATGTTGGCGTGACTGGCAGGTGGTTCCAGCCAGCCCGGCAGGTGTTTCCGGAGTGTTCACCAACTGGCTGTGGCGTAGCCGGCAGGTGATTTTGGCGTGTCCGACAGGTGGTTCTGGCGAGTCGAGCAGGTGCTTCCGGCATGCTCGGCAGGTGCTTCCGGTGTCATTGGCATGTGGTTCTGGCAGGTCTGAGAGGTGGTTCCGGCATGCCTGACAGGTGATTCCGGAGTGTTCGCCAAGCGGTTCTGGCATAGGCGGCAGGTGATTTTGCCATGTCCAGAATGTGGTTCCAGCGAGTCGAACATGTGGTTCCGGCGTGTCCGGCAGGTGTTTCCGGTCTGTCCAGCAGGTGGTTCTGGGGTGTCCGGCATGAGGTTCTGGCACGTCTGAGAGGTGGTTCCGGCCGGCCCGACATGCGTTTCCGGAGTGTCCGCCACGTGGTTCAGGCACGTCTGAGAGGTGGTTCCAGCATGCCCGGCAGGTTTTCCCGGAGAGTCCTCCAAGTGGTTCTGGCGTAGCCCGCAGGTGATTTTGGTGTGTCCGGCAGGTTGTTCCGTTCTGTCCGATAGGTTGTTCCGGCATGTCCAGCACGTGCTTCTGGCACTTCTGAGAGGTGGTTCTGGCATGCCGGGCAGGTTATTCCGGAGTGTCCGGTAAGTGGTTCTGGTGTAGCCGGCAGTTCATTTTGGCGTGTCTGGCACATGGGTCCTGCGAGTCGAGCAGGTGGTTCCGGCGTGCTCGGCAGGTGGTCCAGGCATGTCCGGCAGGTGGTTCCAGTCTGTCCAGGACGTGGTTCCAGCGTGTCCGGCACGTGGTTCTCTTACGTCTGAGAGGTGGTTCCTGCATGCCTGGCAGGTTATTGCGGATTGTCTGCCAGGTGGTTCTCTCATAGCCAGCTGTTGATTTTGGCCTGTCAGGCAGGTGGTTGTGGTGAGTCCAGCAGGTGGCTCCGGCGTGCTCGGCAGGTGGTTCTGGCATGTCTGGCAGGTGGTTCTGGCGAGTTGAGCAGCTGGTTCCAGCCTGTCCGTCAGGTTAGGGTTAGGGATAGGCTTAGGGTTACGGTTAGGGTTAGGGTTTAGGGTTTGGGGTTAGGGGTTAGGGTTAGGGGTAGGGTTAGGGTTAGGGTTACGGTTGGGTTAGGGTTTAGGGTTAGGCTTAGGGTTAGGGGATAGGGTTAGGGTTAGCGTTTGGGGATAGGGTTAGGGTTAGGGTTAGGGTTAGGGCCCGGCGCGTGGTTCCGGCGAGGCGAGCAGGTGGCTCCGGCGCGCTCGGCAGGTGCTTCCGCTGGGCCCGGCAGGTGGTTCCGGCGAGGCGAGCAGGTGGCTCCGGCGTGCTTGGCACGTGCTTCCGCTGGGCCCGGCAGGTGGTTCCGGCGAGGCGAGCAGGTGGCTCCGGCGCGCTCGGCAGGTGCTTCCGCTGCACCCGGCAGGTGGTTCCGGCGAGGCGAGCAGGTGGCTCCGGCGCGCCCGGCAGGTGCTTCCGCTGGGCGTGGCAGGTGGTTCCGGCGAGGCGAGCAGGTGGCTCCGGCGCGCCGGGCAGGTGGTTCCGGCGAGGCGAGCAGGTGGCTCCGGCGCGCTCGGCAGGTGCTTCCGCTGCGCCCGGCAGGTGGTTCCGGGGAGGCGAGCAGGTTGTTCCTGCGTGCTCGGCAGGTGGTTCAGTTGGGTCTGGCAGGTGGTTTCGGTCTGTTCGGGCTGTGGTTCCAGCATCTCAGGCACATGGTTCTGGCACGTCTGAGAGGTGGTTCCGGCTGGCCCAGCAGGTGGTTCTGGAGTCTCCGCCAAGTGGTTCTGGCGTAGCTGGCAGGTGATGTTGGCGTGACTGGCAGGTGGTTCCAGCCAGCCCGGCAGGTGTTTCCGGAGTGTTCACCAACTGGCTGTGGCGTAGCCGGCAGGTGATTTTGGCGTGTCCGACAGGTGGTTCTGGCGAGTCGAGCAGGTGCTTCCGGCATGCTCGGCAGGTGCTTCCGGTGTCATTGGCATGTGGTTCTGGCAGGTCTGAGAGGTGGTTCCGGCATGCCTGACAGGTGATTCCGGAGTGTTCGCCAAGCGGTTCTGGCATAGGCGGCAGGTGATTTTGCCATGTCCAGAATGTGGTTCCAGTGAGTCGAACATGTGGTTCCGGCGTGTCCGGCAGGTGTTTCCGGTCTGTCCAGCAGGTGGTTCTGGGGTGTCCGGCATGAGGTTCTGGCACGTCTGAGAGGTGGTTCCGGCCGGCCCGACATGCGTTTCCGGAGTGTCCGCCACGTGGTTCAGGCACGTCTGAGAGGTGGTTCCAGCATGCCCGGCAGGTTTTCCCGGAGAGTCCTCCAAGTGGTTCTGGCGTAGCCCGCAGGTGATTTTGGTGTGTCCGGCAGGTTGTTCCGTTCTGTCCGATAGGTTGTTCCGGCATGTCCAGCACGTGCTTCTGGCACTTCTGAGAGGTGGTTCTGGCATGCCGGGCAGGTTATTCCGGAGTGTCCGGTAAGTGGTTCTGGTGTAGCCGGCAGTTCATTTTGGCGTGTCTGGCACATGGGTCCTGCGAGTCGAGCAGGTGGTTCCGGCGTGCTCGGCAGGTGGTCCAGGCATGTCCGGCAGGTGGTTCCAGTCTGTCCAGGACGTGGTTCCAGCGTGTCCGGCACGTGGTTCTCTTACGTCTGAGAGGTGGTTCCTGCATGCCTGGCAGGTTATTGCGGATTGTCTGCCAGGTGGTTCTCTCATAGCCAGCTGTTGATTTTGGCCTGTCAGGCAGGTGGTTCTGGTGAGTCCAGCAGGTGGCTCCGGCGTGCTCGGCAGGTGGTTCTGGCATGTCTGGCAGGTGGTTCCGGCCAGTTGAGCAGCTGGTTCCAGCCTGTCCGTCAGGTTAGGGTTAGGGATAGGCTTAGGGTTACGGTTAGGGTTAGGGTTTAGGGTTTGGGGTTAGGGGTTAGGGTTAGGGGTAGGGTTAGGGTTAGGGTTACGGTTGGGTTAGGGTTTAGGGTTAGGCTTAGGGTTAGGGGTTAGGGTTAGGGTTAGGGTTTGGGGATAGGGTTAGGGTTAGGGTTAGGGTTAGGGCCCGGCACGTGGTTCCGGCGAGGCGAGCAGGTGGCTCCGGCGCGCTCGGCAGGTGCTTCCGCTGGGCCCGGCAGGTGGTTCCGGCGAGGCGAGCAGGTGGCTCCGGCGTGCTTGACACGTGCTTGCGCTGGGCCCGGCAGGTGGTTCCGGCGAGGCGAGCAGGTGGCTCCGGCGCGCTCGGGAGGTGCTTCCGCTGCACCCGGCAGGTGGTTCCAGCGAGGCGAGCAGGTGGCTCCGGCGCGCCCAGCAGGTGGTTCCGGCGAGGCGAGCAGGTGGCTCCGGCGTGCTTGGCACGTGCTTCCGCTGGGCCCGGCAGGTGGTTCCGGCGAGGCGAGCAGGTGGCTCCGGCGCGCCCGGCAGGTGCTTCCGCTGGGCGTGGCAGGTGGTTCCGGCGAGGCGAGCAGGTGGCTCCGGCGCGCCGAGCAGGTGGTTCCGGCGAGGCGAGCAGGTGGCTCCGGCGCGCTCGGCAGGTGCTTCCGCTGCGCCCGGCAGGTGGTTCCGGCGAGGCGAGCAGGTTGTTCCTGCTTGCTCGGCAGGTGGTTCAGTTGGGTCTGGCAGGTGGTTTCGGTCTGTTCGGGCTGTGGTTCCAGCATCTCAGGCACATGGTTCTGGCACGTCTGAGAGGTGGTTCCGGCTGGCCCTGCAGGTGTTTCTGGAGTCTCCGCCAAGTGTTTCAGGCGTAGCTGGCAGGTGATGTTGGCGTGACTGGCAGGTGGTTCCAGCCAGCCCGGCAGGTGTTTCCGGAGTGTTCACCAACTGGCTGTGGCGTAGCCGGCAGGTGATTTTGGCGTGTCCGACAGGTGGTTCTGGCGAGTCGAGCAGGTGCTTCCGGCATGCTCGGCAGGTGCTTCCGGTGTCATTGGCATGTGGTTCTGGCAGGTCTGAGAGGTGGTTCCGGCATGCCTGACAGGTGATTCCGGAGTGTTCGCCAAGCGGTTCTGGCATAGGCGGCAGGTGATTTTGCCATGTCCAGAATGTGGTTCCAGCGAGTCGAACATGTGGTTCCGGCGTGTCCGGCAGGTGTTTCCGGTCTGTCCAGCAGGTGGTTCTGGGGTGTCCGGCATGAGGTTCTGGCACGTCTGAGAGGTGGTTCCAGCCGGCCCGACATGCGTTTCCGGAGTGTCCGCCACGTGGTTCAGGCACGTCTGAGAGGTGGTTCCAGCATGCCCTGCAGGTTTTCCCGGAGAGTCCTCCAAGTGGTTCTGGCGTAGCCCGCAGGTGATTTTGGTGTGTCCGGCAGGTTGTTCCGTTCTGTCCGATAGGTTGTTCCGGCATGTCCAGCACGTGCTTCTGGCACTTCTGAGAGGTGGTTCTGGCATGCCGGGCAGGTTATTCCGGAGTGTCCGGTAAGTGGTTCTGGTGTAGCCGGCAGTTCATTTTGGCGTGTCTGGCACATGGGTCCTGCGAGTCGAGCAAGTGGTTCCGGCGTGCTCGGCAGGTGGTCCAGGCATGTCCGGCAGGTGGTTCCAGTCTGTCCAGGACGTGGTTCCAGCGTGTCCGGCACGTGGTTCTCTTACGTCTGAGAGGTGGTTCCTGCATGCCTGGCAGGTTATTGCGGATTGTCTGCCAGGTGGTTCTCTCATAGCCAGCTGTTGATTTTGGCCTGTCAGGCAGGTGGTTCTGGTGAGTCCAGCAGGTGGCTCCGGCGTGCTCGGCAGGTGGTTCTGGCATGTCTGGCAGGTGGTTCCGGCGAGTTGAGCAGCTGGTTCCAGCCTGTCCGTCAGGTTAGGGTTAGGGATAGGCTTAGGGTTACGGTTAGGGTTAGGGTTTAGGGTTTGGGGTTAGGGGTTAGGGTTAGGGGTAGGGTTAGGGTTAGGGTTACGGTTGGGTTAGGGTTTAGGGTTAGGCTTAGGGTTAGGGGTTAGGGTTAGGGTTAGGGTTTGGGGATAGGGTTAGGGTTAGGGTTAGGGTTAGGGCCCGGCACGTGGTTCCGGCGAGGCGAGCAGGTGGCTCCGGCGCGCTCGGCAGGTGCTTCCGCTGGGCCCGGCAGGTGGTTCCGGCGAGGCGAGCAGGTGGCTCCGGCGTGCTTGACACGTGCTTGCGCTGGGCCCGGCAGGTGGTTCCGGCGAGGCGAGCAGGTGGCTCCGGCGCGCTCGGGAGGTGCTTCCGCTGCACCCGGCAGGTGGTTCCGGCGAGGCGAGCAGGTGGCTCCGGCGCGCCCAGCAGGTGGTTCCGGCGAGGCGAGCAGGTGGCTCCGGCGCGCTCGGCAGGTGCTTCCGCTGGGCCAGGCTGGTGTTTCCGGCGAGGCGAGCAGGTGGCTCCGGCGCGCTCGGCAGGTGGTTCTGGCATGTCTGGCAGGTGGTTCCGGCGAGTTGAGCAGCTGGTTCCAGCCTGTCCGTCAGGTTAGGGTTAGGGATAGGGTTAGGGTTACGGTTAGGGTTAGGGTTTAGGGTTTGGGGTTAGGGTTTAGGGTTAGGGGTAGGGTTAGGGTTAGGGTTACGGTTGGGTTAGGGTTTAGGGTTAGGCTTAGGGTTAGGGGATAGGGTTAGGGTTAGGGTTTGGGGATAGGGTTAGGGTTAGGGTTAGGGTTAGGGCCCGGCGCGTGGTTCCGGCGAGGCGAGCAGGTGGCTCCGGCGCGCTCGGCAGGTGCTTCCGCTGGGCCCGGCAGGTGGTTCCGGCGAGGCGAGCAGGTGGCTCCGGCGGGCTTGGCACGTGCTTCCGCTGGGCCCGGCAGGTGGTTCCGGCGAGGCGAGCAGGTGGCTCCGGCGCGCCCGGCAGGTGCTTCCGCTGGGCGTGGCAGGTGGTTCCGGCGAGGCGAGCAGGTGGCTCCGGCGCGCCGAGCAGGTGGTTCCGGCGAGGCGAGCAGGTGGCTCCGGCGCGCTCGGCAGGTGCTTCCGCTGCGCCCGGCAGGTGGTTCCGGCGAGGCGAGCAGGTTGTTCCTGCTTGCTCGGCAGGTGGTTCAGTTGGGTCTGGCAGGTGGTTTCGGTCTGTTCGGGCTGTGGTTCCAGCATCTCAGGCACATGGTTCTGGCACGTCTGAGAGGTGGTTCCGGCTGGCCCAGCAGGTGTTTCTGGAGTCTCCGCCAAGTGTTTCAGGCGTAGCTGGCAGGTGATGTTGGCGTGACTGGCAGGTGGTTCCAGCCAGCCCGGCAGGTGTTTCCGGAGTGTTCACCAACTGGCTGTGGCGTAGCCGGCAGGTGATTTTGGCGTGTCCGACAGGTGGTTCTGGCGAGTCGAGCAGGTGCTTCCGGCATGCTCGGCAGGTGCTTCCGGTGTCATTGGCATGTGGTTCTGGCAGGTCTGAGAGGTGGTTCCGGCATGCCTGACAGGTGATTCCGGAGTGTTCGCCAAGCGGTTCTGGCATAGGCGGCAGGTGATTTTGCCATGTCCAGAATGTGGTTCCAGCGAGTCGAACATGTGGTTCCGGCGTGTCCGGCAGGTGTTTCCGGTCTGTCCAGCAGGTGGTTCTGGGGTGTCCGGCATGAGGTTCTGGCACGTCTGAGAGGTGGTTCCGGCCGGCCCGACATGCGTTTCCGGAGTGTCCGCCACGTGGTTCAGGCACGTCTGAGAGGTGGTTCCAGCATGCCCGGCAGGTTTTCCCGGAGAGTCCTCCAAGTGGTTCTGGCGTAGCCCGCAGGTGATTTTGGTGTGTCCGGCAGGTTGTTCCGTTCTGTCCGATAGGTTGTTCCGGCATGTCCAGCACGTGCTTCTGGCACTTCTGAGAGGTGGTTCTGGCATGCCGGGCAGGTTATTCCGGAGTGTCCGGTAAGTGGTTCTGGTGTAGCCGGCAGTTCATTTTGGCGTGTCTGGCACATGGGTCCTGCGAGTCGAGCAGGTGGTTCCGGCGTGCTCGGCAGGTGGTCCAGGCATGTCCGGCAGGTGGTTCCAGTCTGTCCAGGACGTGGTTCCAGCGTGTCCGGCACGTGGTTCTCTTACGTCTGAGAGGTGGTTCCTGCATGCCTGGCAGGTTATTGCGGATTGTCTGCCAGGTGGTTCTCTCATAGCCAGCTGTTGATTTTGGCCTGTCAGGCAGGTGGTTCTGGTGAGTCCAGCAGGTGGCTCCGGCGTGCTCGGCAGGTGGTTCTGGCATGTCTGGCAGGTGGTTCCGGCGAGTTGAGCAGCTGGTTCCAGCCTGTCCGTCAGGTTAGGGTTAGGGATAGGCTTAGGGTTACGGTTAGGGTTAGGGTTTAGGGTTTGGGGTTAGGGGTTAGGGTTAGGGGTAGGGTTAGGGTTAGGGTTACGGTTGGGTTAGGGTTTAGGGTTAGGCTTAGGGTTAGGGGTTAGGGTTAGGGTTAGGGTTTGGGGATAGGGTTAGGGTTAGGGTTAGGGTTAGGGCCCGGCACGTGGTTCCGGCGAGGCGAGCAGGTGGCTCCGGCGCGCTCGGCAGGTGCTTCCGCTGGGCCCGGCAGGTGGTTCCGGCGAGGCGAGCAGGTGGCTCCGGCGTGCTTGACACGTGCTTGCGCTGGGCCCGGCAGGTGGTTCCGGCGAGGCGAGCAGGTGGCTCCGGCGCGCTCGGGAGGTGCTTCCGCTGCACCCGGCAGGTGGTTCCGGCGAGGCGAGCAGGTGGCTCCGGCGCGCCCAGCAGGTGGTTCCGGCGAGGCGAGCAGGTGGCTCCGGCGCGCTCGGCAGGTGCTTCCGCTGGGCCAGGCTGGTGTTTCCGGCGAGGCGAGCAGGTGGCTCCGGCGCGCTCGGCAGGTGGTTCTGGCATGTCTGGCAGGTGGTTCCGGCGAGTTGAGCAGCTGGTTCCAGCCTGTCCGTCAGGTTAGGGTTAGGGATAGGGTTAGGGTTACGGTTAGGGTTAGGGTTTAGGGTTTGGGGTTAGGGTTTAGGGTTAGGGGTAGGGTTAGGGTTAGGGTTACGGTTGGGTTAGGGTTTAGGGTTAGGCTTAGGGTTAGGGGATAGGGTTAGGGTTAGGGTTTGGGGATAGGGTTAGGGTTAGGGTTAGGGTTAGGGCCCGGCGCGTGGTTCCGGCGAGGCGAGCAGGTGGCTCCGGCGCGCTCGGCAGGTGCTTCCGCTGGGCCCGGCAGGTGGTTCCGGCGAGGCGAGCAGGTGGCTCCGGCGGGCTTGGCACGTGCTTCCGCTGGGCCCGGCAGGTGGTTCCGGCGAGGCGAGCAGGTGGCTCCGGCGCGCCCGGCAGGTGCTTCCGCTGGGCGTGGCAGGTGGTTCCGGCGAGGCGAGCAGGTGGCTCCGGCGCGCCGAGCAGGTGGTTCCGGCGAGGCGAGCAGGTGGCTCCGGCGCGCTCGGCAGGTGCTTCCGCTGCGCCCGGCAGGTGGTTCCGGCGAGGCGAGCAGGTTGTTCCTGCTTGCTCGGCAGGTGGTTCAGTTGGGTCTGGCAGGTGGTTTCGGTCTGTTCGGGCTGTGGTTCCAGCATCTCAGGCACATGGTTCTGGCACGTCTGAGAGGTGGTTCCGGCTGGCCCTGCAGGTGTTTCTGGAGTCTCCGCCAAGTGTTTCAGGCGTAGCTGGCAGGTGATGTTGGCGTGACTGGCAGGTGGTTCCAGCCAGCCCGGCAGGTGTTTCCGGAGTGTTCACCAACTGGCTGTGGCGTAGCCGGCAGGTGATTTTGGCGTGTCCGACAGGTGGTTCTGGCGAGTCGAGCAGGTGCTTCCGGCATGCTCGGCAGGTGCTTCCGGTGTCATTGGCATGTGGTTCTGGCAGGTCTGAGAGGTGGTTCCGGCATGCCTGACAGGTGATTCCGGAGTGTTCGCCAAGCGGTTCTGGCATAGGCGGCAGGTGATTTTGCCATGTCCAGAATGTGGTTCCAGCGAGTCGAACATGTGGTTCCGGCGTGTCCGGCAGGTGTTTCCGGTCTGTCCAGCAGGTGGTTCTGGGGTGTCCGGCATGAGGTTCTGGCACGTCTGAGAGGTGGTTCCGGCCGGCCCGACATGCGTTTGCGGAGTGTCCGCCACGTGGTTCAGGCACGTCTGAGAGGTGGTTCCAGCATGCCCGGCAGGTTTTCCCGGAGAGTCCTCCAAGTGGTTCTGGCGTAGCCCGCAGGTGATTTTGGTGTGTCCGGCAGGTTGTTCCGTTCTGTCCGATAGGTTGTTCCGGCATGTCCAGCACGTGCTTCTGGCACTTCTGAGAGGTGGTTCTGGCATGCCGGGCAGGTTATTCCGGAGTGTCCGGTAAGTGGTTCTGGTGTAGCCGGCAGTTCATTTTGGCGTGTCTGGCACATGGGTCCTGCGAGTCGAGCAGGTGGTTCCGGCGTGCTCGGCAGGTGGTCCAGGCATGTCCGGCAGGTGGTTCCAGTCTGTCCAGGACGTGGTTCCAGCGTGTCCGGCACGTGGTTCTCTTACGTCTGAGAGGTGGTTCCTGCATGCCTGGCAGGTTATTGCGGATTGTCTGCCAGGTGGTTCTCTCATAGCCAGCTGTTGATTTTGGCCTGTCAGGCAGGTGGTTCTGGTGAGTCCAGCAGGTGGCTCCGGCGTGCTCGGCAGGTGGTTCTGGCATGTCTGGCAGGTGGTTCCGGCGAGTTGAGCAGCTGGTTCCAGCCTGTCCGTCAGGTTAGGGTTAGGGATAGGCTTAGGGTTACGGTTAGGGTTAGGGTTTAGGGTTTGGGGTTAGGGGTTAGGGTTAGGGGTAGGGTTAGGGTTAGGGTTACGGTTGGGTTAGGGTTTAGGGTTAGGCTTAGGGTTAGGGGTTAGGGTTAGGGTTAGGGTTTGGGGATAGGGTTAGGGTTAGGGTTAGGGTTAGGGCCCGGCACGTGGTTCCGGCGAGGCGAGCAGGTGGCTCCGGCGCGCTCGGCAGGTGCTTCCGCTGGGCCCGGCAGGTGGTTCCGGCGAGGCGAGCAGGTGGCTCCGGCGTGCTTGACACGTGCTTGCGCTGGGCCCGGCAGGTGGTTCCGGCGAGGCGAGCAGGTGGCTCCGGCGCGCTCGGGAGGTGCTTCCGCTGCACCCGGCAGGTGGTTCCGGCGAGGCGAGCAGGTGGCTCCGGCGCGCCCAGCAGGTGGTTCCGGCGAGGCGAGCAGGTGGCTCCGGCGCGCTCGGCAGGTGCTTCCGCTGGGCCAGGCTGGTGTTTCCGGCGAGGCGAGCAGGTGGCTCCGGCGCGCTCGGCAGGTGGTTCTGGCATGTCTGGCAGGTGGTTCCGGCGAGTTGAGCAGCTGGTTCCAGCCTGTCCGTCAGGTTAGGGTTAGGGATAGGGTTAGGGTTACGGTTAGGGTTAGGGTTTAGGGTTTGGGGTTAGGGTTTAGGGTTAGGGGTAGGGTTAGGGTTAGGGTTACGGTTGGGTTAGGGTTTAGGGTTAGGCTTAGGGTTAGGGGATAGGGTTAGGGTTAGGGTTTGGGGATAGGGTTAGGGTTAGGGTTAGGGTTAGGGCCCGGCGCGTGGTTCCGGCGAGGCGAGCAGGTGGCTCCGGCGCGCTCGGCAGGTGCTTCCGCTGGGCCCGGCAGGTGGTTCCGGCGAGGCGAGCAGGTGGCTCCGGCGTGCTTGGCACGTGCTTCCGCTGGGCCCGGCAGGTGGTTCCGGCGAGGCGAGCAGGTGGCTCCGGCGCGCCCGGCAGGTGCTTCCGCTGGGCGTGGCAGGTGGTTCCGGCGAGGCGAGCAGGTGGCTCCGGCGCGCCGGGCAGGTGGTTCCGGCGAGGCGAGCAGTTGGCTCCGGCGCGCTCGGCAGGTGCTTCCGCTGCGCCCGGCAGGTGGTTCCGGCGAGGCGAGCAGGTTGTTCCTGCGTGCTCGGCAGGTGGTTCAGTTGGGTCTGGCAGGTGGTTTCGGTCTGTTCGGGCTGTGGTTCCAGCATCTCAGGCACATGGTTCTGGCACGTCTGAGAGGTGGTTCCGGCTGGCCCAGCAGGTGTTTCTGGAGTCTCCGCCAAGTGGTTCTGGCGTAGCTGGCAGGTGATGTTGGCGTGACTGGCAGGTGGTTCCAGCCAGCCCGGCAGGTGTTTCCGGAGTGTTCACCAACTGGCTGTGGCGTAGCCGGCAGGTGATTTTGGCGTGTCCGACAGGTGGTTCTGGCGAGTCGAGCAGGTGCTTCCGGCATGCTCGGCAGGTGCTTCCGGTGTCATTGGCATGTGGTTCTGGCAGGTCTGAGAGGTGGTTCCGGCATGCCTGACAGGTGATTCCGGAGTGTTCGCCAAGCGGTTCTGGCATAGGCGGCAGGTGATTTTGCCATGTCCAGAATGTGGTTCCAGCGAGTCGAACATGTGGTTCCGGCGTGTCCGGCAGGTGTTTCCGGTCTGTCCAGCAGGTGGTTCTGGGGTGTCCGGCATGAGGTTCTGGCACGTCTGAGAGGTGGTTCCGGCCGGCCCGACATGCGTTTCCGGAGTGTCCGCCACGTGGTTCAGGCACGTCTGAGAGGTGGTTCCAGCATGCCCGGCAGGTTTTCCCGGAGAGTCCTCCAAGTGGTTCTGGCGTAGCCCGCAGGTGATTTTGGTGTGTCCGGCAGGTTGTTCCGTTCTGTCCGATAGGTTGTTCCGGCATGTCCAGCACGTGCTTCTGGCACTTCTGAGAGGTGGTTCTGGCATGCCGGGCAGGTTATTCCGGAGTGTCCGGTAAGTGGTTCTGGTGTAGCCGGCAGTTCATTTTGGCGTGTCTGGCACATGGGTCCTGCGAGTCGAGCAGGTGGTTCCGGCGTGCTCGGCAGGTGGTCCAGGCATGTCCGGCAGGTGGTTCCAGTCTGTCCAGGACGTGGTTCCAGCGTGTCCGGCACGTGGTTCTCTTACGTCTGAGAGGTGGTTCCTGCATGCCTGGCAGGTTATTGCGGATTGTCTGCCAGGTGGTTCTCTCATAGCCAGCTGTTGATTTTGGCCTGTCAGGCAGGTGGTTCTGGTGAGTCCAGCAGGTGGCTCCGGCGTGCTCGGCAGGTGGTTCTGGCATGTCTGGCAGGTGGTTCCGGCGAGTTGAGCAGCTGGTTCCAGCCTGTCCGTCAGGTTAGGGTTAGGGATAGGCTTAGGGTTACGGTTAGGGTTAGGGTTTAGGGTTTGGGGTTAGGGGTTAGGGTTAGGGGTAGGGTTAGGGTTAGGGTTACGGTTGGGTTAGGGTTTAGGGTTAGGCTTAGGGTTAGGGGATAGGGTTAGGGTTAGGGTTTGGGGATAGGGTTAGGGTTAGGGTTAGGGTTAGGGCCCGGCGCGTGGTTCCGGCGAGGCGAGCAGGTGGCTCCGGCGCGCTCGGCAGGTGCTTCCGCTGGGCCCGGCAGGTGGTTCCGGCGAGGCGAGCAGGTGGCTCCGGCGTGCTTGGCACGTGCTTCCGCTGGGCCCGGCAGGTGGTTCCGGCGAGGCGAGCAGGTGGCTCCGGCGCGCTCGGCAGGTGCTTCCGCTGCACCCGGCAGGTGGTTCCGGCGAGGCGAGCAGGTGGCTCCGGCGCGCCCGGCAGGTGCTTCCGCTGGGCCTGGCAGGTGGTTCCGGCGAGGCGAGCAGGTGGCTCCGGCGTGCCGGGCAGGTGCTTCCGCTGCGCCCGGCAGGTGGTTCCAGCGAGGCGAGCAGGTTGTTCCTGCGTGCTCGGCAGGTGGTTCAGTTGGGTCTGGCAGGTGGTTTCGGTCTGTTCGGGCTGTGGTTCCAGCATCTCAGGCACATGGTTCTGGCACGTCTGAGAGGTGGTTCCGGCTGGCCCTGCAGGTGTTTCTGGAGTCTCCGCCAAGTGGTTCTGGTGTAGCTGGCAGGTGATGTTGGCGTGACTGGCAGGTGGTTCCAGCCAGCCCGGCAGGTGTTTCCGGAGTGTTCACCAACTGGCTGTGGCGTAGCCGGCAGGTGATTTTGGCGTGTCCGACAGGTGGTTCTGGCGAGTCGAGCAGGTGCTTCCGGCATGCTCGGCAGGTGCTTCCGGTGTCATTGGCATGTGGTTCTGGCAGGTCTGAGAGGTGGTTCCGGCATGCCTGACAGGTGATTCCGGAGTGTTCGCCAAGCGGTTCTGGCATAGGCGGCAGGTGATTTTGCCATGTCCAGAATGTGGTTCCAGCGAGTCGAACATGTGGTTCCGGCGTGTCCGGCAGGTGTTTCCGGTCTGTCCAGCAGGTGGTTCTGGGGTGTCCGGCATGAGGTTCTGGCACGTCTGAGAGGTGGTTCCGGCCGGCCCGACATGCGTTTCCGGAGTGTCCGCCACGTGGTTCAGGCACGTCTGAGAGGTGGTTCCAGCATGCCCGGCAGGTTTTCCCGGAGAGTCCTCCAAGTGGTTCTGGCGTAGCCCGCAGGTGATTTTGGTGTGTCCGGCAGGTTGTTCCGTTCTGTCCGATAGGTTGTTCCGGCATGTCCAGCACGTGCTTCTGGCACTTCTGAGAGGTGGTTCTGGCATGCCGGGCAGGTTATTCCGGAGTGTCCGGTAAGTGGTTCTGGTGTAGCCGGCAGTTCATTTTGGCGTGTCTGGCACATGGGTCCTGCGAGTCGAGCAGGTGGTTCCGGCGTGCTCGGCAGGTGGTCCAGGCATGTCCGGCAGGTGGTTCCACTCTGTCCAGGACGTGGTTCCAGCGTGTCCGGCACGTGGTTCTCTTACGTCTGAGAGGTGGTTCCTGCATGCCTGGCAGGTTATTGCGGATTGTCTGCCAGGTGGTTCTCTCATAGCCAGCTGTTGATTTTGGCCTGTCAGGCAGGTGGTTGTGGTGAGTCCAGCAGGTGGCTCCGGCGTGCTCGGCAGGTGGTTCTGGCATGTCTGGCAGGTGGTTCTGGCGAGTTGAGCAGCTGGTTCCAGCCTGTCCGTCAGGTTAGGGTTAGGGATAGGCTTAGGGTTACGGTTAGGGTTAGGGTTTAGGGTTTGGGGTTAGGGGTTAGGGTTAGGGGTAGGGTTAGGGTTAGGGTTACGGTTGGGTTAGGGTTTAGGGTTAGGCTTAGGGTTAGGGGATAGGGTTAGGGTTAGCGTTTGGGGATAGGGTTAGGGTTAGGGTTAGGGTTAGGGCCCGGCGCGTGGTTCCGGCGAGGCGAGCAGGTGGCTCCGGCGCGCTCGGCAGGTGCTTCCGCTGGGCCCGGCAGGTGGTTCCGGCGAGGCGAGCAGGTGGCTCCGGCGTGCTTGGCACGTGCTTCCGCTGGGCCCGGCAGGTGGTTCCGGCGAGGCGAGCAGGTGGCTCCGGCGCGCTCGGCAGGTGCTTCCGCTGCACCCGGCAGGTGGTTCCGGCGAGGCGAGCAGGTGGCTCCGGCGCGCCCGGCAGGTGCTTCCGCTGGGCCTGGCAGGTGGTTCCGGCGAGGCGAGCAGGTGGCTCCGGCGCGCCGGGCAGGTGGTTCCGGCGAGGCGAGCAGGTGGCTCCGGCGCGCTCGGCAGGTGCTTCCGCTGCGCCCGGCAGGTGGTTCCGGCGAGGCGAGCAGGTTGTTCCTGCGTGCTCGGCAGGTGGTTCAGTTGGGTCTGGCAGGTGGTTTCGGTCTGTTCGGGCTGTGGTTCCAGCATCTCAGGCACATGGTTCTGGCACGTCTGAGAGGTGGTTCCGGCTGGCCCAGCAGGTGGTTCTGGAGTCTCCGCCAAGTGGTTCTGGCGTAGCTGGCAGGTGATGTTGGCGTGACTGGCAGGTGGTTCCAGCCAGCCCGGCAGGTGTTTCCGGAGTGTTCACCAACTGGCTGTGGCGTAGCCGGCAGGTGATTTTGGCGTGTCCGACAGGTGGTTCTGGCGAGTCGAGCAGGTGCTTCCGGCATGCTCGGCAGGTGCTTCCGGTGTCATTGGCATGTGGTTCTGGCAGGTCTGAGAGGTGGTTCCGGCATGCCTGACAGGTGATTCCGGAGTGTTCGCCAAGCGGTTCTGGCATAGGCGGCAGGTGATTTTGCCATGTCCAGAATGTGGTTCCAGCGAGTCGAACATGTGGTTCCGGCGTGTCCGGCAGGTGTTTCCGGTCTGTCCAGCAGGTGGTTCTGGGGTGTCCGGCATGAGGTTCTGGCACGTCTGAGAGGTGGTTCCGGCCGGCCCGACATGCGTTTCCGGAGTGTCCGCCACGTGGTTCAGGCACGTCTGAGAGGTGGTTCCAGCATGCCCGGCAGGTTTTCCCGGAGAGTCCTCCAAGTGGTTCTGGCGTAGCCCGCAGGTGATTTTGGTGTGTCCGGCAGGTTGTTCCGTTCTGTCCGATAGGTTGTTCCGGCATGTCCAGCACGTGCTTCTGGCACTTCTGAGAGGTGGTTCTGGCATGCCGGGCAGGTTATTCCGGAGTGTCCGGTAAGTGGTTCTGGTGTAGCCGGCAGTTCATTTTGGCGTGTCTGGCACATGGGTCCTGCGAGTCGAGCAGGTGGTTCCGGCGTGCTCGGCAGGTGGTCCAGGCATGTCCGGCAGGTGGTTCCACTCTGTCCAGGACGTGGTTCCAGCGTGTCCGGCACGTGGTTCTCTTACGTCTGAGAGGTGGTTCCTGCATGCCTGGCAGGTTATTGCGGATTGTCTGCCAGGTGGTTCTCTCATAGCCAGCTGTTGATTTTGGCCTGTCAGGCAGGTGGTTGTGGTGAGTCCAGCAGGTGGCTCCGGCGTGCTCGGCAGGTGGTTCTGGCATGTCTGGCAGGTGGTTCTGGCGAGTTGAGCAGCTGGTTCCAGCCTGTCCGTCAGGTTAGGGTTAGGGATAGGCTTAGGGTTACGGTTAGGGTTAGGGTTTAGGGTTTGGGGTTAGGGGTTAGGGTTAGGGGTAGGGTTAGGGTTAGGGTTACGGTTGGGTTAGGGTTTAGGGTTAGGCTTAGGGTTAGGGGATAGGGTTAGGGTTAGCGTTTGGGGATAGGGTTAGGGTTAGGGTTAGGGTTAGGGCCCGGCGCGTGGTTCCGGCGAGGCGAGCAGGTGGCTCCGGCGCGCTCGGCAGGTGCTTCCGCTGGGCCCGGCAGGTGGTTCCGGCGAGGCGAGCAGGTGGCTCCGGCGTGCTTGGCACGTGCTTCCGCTGGGCCCGGCAGGTGGTTCCGGCGAGGCGAGCAGGTGGCTCCGGCGCGCTCGGCAGGTGCTTCCGCTGCACCCGGCAGGTGGTTCCGGCGAGGCGAGCAGGTGGCTCCGGCGCGCCCGGCAGGTGCTTCCGCTGGGCCTGGCAGGTGGTTCCGGCGAGGCGAGCAGGTGGCTCCGGCGCGCCGGGCAGGTGGTTCCGGCGAGGCGAGCAGGTGGCTCCGGCGCGCTCGGCAGGTGCTTCCGCTGCGCCCGGCAGGTGGTTCCGGCGAGGCGAGCAGGTTGTTCCTGCGTGCTCGGCAGGTGGTTCAGTTGGGTCTGGCAGGTGGTTTCGGTCTGTTCGGGCTGTGGTTCCAGCATCTCAGGCACATGGTTCTGGCACGTCTGAGAGGTGGTTCCGGCTGGCCCAGCAGGTGGTTCTGGAGTCTCCGCCAAGTGGTTCTGGCGTAGCTGGCAGGTGATGTTGGCGTGACTGGCAGGTGGTTCCAGCCAGCCCGGCAGGTGTTTCCGGAGTGTTCACCAACTGGCTGTGGCGTAGCCGGCAGGTGATTTTGGCGTGTCCGACAGGTGGTTCTGGCGAGTCGAGCAGGTGCTTCCGGCATGCTCGGCAGGTGCTTCCGGTGTCATTGGCATGTGGTTCTGGCAGGTCTGAGAGGTGGTTCCGGCATGCCTGACAGGTGATTCCGGAGTGTTCGCCAAGCGGTTCTGGCATAGGCGGCAGGTGATTTTGCCATGTCCAGAATGTGGTTCCAGCGAGTCGAACATGTGGTTCCGGCGTGTCCGGCAGGTGTTTCCGGTCTGTCCAGCAGGTGGTTCTGGGGTGTCCGGCATGAGGTTCTGGCACGTCTGAGAGGTGGTTCCGGCCGGCCCGACATGCGTTTCCGGAGTGTCCGCCACGTGGTTCAGGCACGTCTGAGAGGTGGTTCCAGCATGCCCGGCAGGTTTTCCCGGAGAGTCCTCCAAGTGGTTCTGGCGTAGCCCGCAGGTGATTTTGGTGTGTCCGGCAGGTTGTTCCGTTCTGTCCGATAGGTTGTTCCGGCATGTCCAGCACGTGCTTCTGGCACTTCTGAGAGGTGGTTCTGGCATGCCGGGCAGGTTATTCCGGAGTGTCCGGTAAGTGGTTCTGGTGTAGCCGGCAGTTCATTTTGGCGTGCCTGGCACATGGGTCCTGCGAGTCGAGCAGGTGGTTCCGGCGTGCTCGGCAGGTGGTCCAGGCATGTCCGGCAGGTGGTTCCAGTCTGTCCAGGACGTGGTTCCAGCGTGTCCGGCACGTGGTTCTCTTACGTCTGAGAGGTGGTTCCTGCATGCCTGGCAGGTTATTGCGGATTGTCTGCCAGGTGGTTCTCTCATAGCCAGCTGTTGATTTTGGCCTGTCAGGCAGGTGGTTCTGGTGAGTCCAGCAGGTGGCTCCGGCGTGCTCGGCAGGTGGTTCTGGCATGTCTGGCAGGTGGTTCCGGCGAGTTGAGCAGCTGGTTCCAGCCTGTCCGTCAGGTTAGGGTTAGGGATAGGCTTAGGGTTACGGTTAGGGTTAGGGTTTAGGGTTTGGGGTTAGGGGTTAGGGTTAGGGGTAGGGTTAGGGTTAGGGTTACGGTTGGGTTAGGGTTTAGGGTTAGGCTTAGGGTTAGGGGATAGGGTTAGGGTTAGGGTTTGGGGATAGGGTTAGGGTTAGGGTTAGGGTTAGGGCCCGGCGCGTGGTTCCGGCGAGGCGAGCAGGTGGCTCCGGCGCGCTCGGCAGGTGCTTCCGCTGGGCCCGGCAGGTGGTTCCGGCGAGGCGAGCAGGTGGCTCCGGCGTGCTTGGCACGTGCTTCCGCTGGGCCCGGCAGGTGGTTCCGGCGAGGCGAGCAGGTGGCTCCGGCGCGCTCGGCAGGTGCTTCCGCTGCACCCGGCAGGTGGTTCCGGCGAGGCGAGCAGGTGGCTCCGGCGCGCCCGGCAGGTGCTTCCGCTGGGCCTGGCAGGTGGTTCCGGCGAGGCGAGCAGGTGGCTCCGGCGTGCCGGGCAGGTGCTTCCGCTGCGCCCGGCAGGTGGTTCCAGCGAGGCGAGCAGGTTGTTCCTGCGTGCTCGGCAGGTGGTTCAGTTGGGTCTGGCAGGTGGTTTCGGTCTGTTCGGGCTGTGGTTCCAGCATCTCAGGCACATGGTTCTGGCACGTCTGAGAGGTGGTTCCGGCTGGCCCTGCAGGTGTTTCTGGAGTCTCCGCCAAGTGGTTCTGGTGTAGCTGGCAGGTGATGTTGGCGTGACTGGCAGGTGGTTCCAGCCAGCCCGGCAGGTGTTTCCGGAGTGTTCACCAACTGGCTGTGGCGTAGCCGGCAGGTGATTTTGGCGTGTCCGACAGGTGGTTCTGGCGAGTCGAGCAGGTGCTTCCGGCATGCTCGGCAGGTGCTTCCGGTGTCATTGGCATGTGGTTCTGGCAGGTCTGAGAGGTGGTTCCGGCATGCCTGACAGGTGATTCCGGAGTGTTCGCCAAGCGGTTCTGGCATAGGCGGCAGGTGATTTTGCCATGTCCAGAATGTGGTTCCAGCGAGTCGAACATGTGGTTCCGGCGTGTCCGGCAGGTGTTTCCGGTCTGTCCAGCAGGTGGTTCTGGGGTGTCCGGCATGAGGTTCTGGCACGTCTGAGAGGTGGTTCCGGCCGGCCCGACATGCGTTTCCGGAGTGTCCGCCACGTGGTTCAGGCACGTCTGAGAGGTGGTTCCAGCATGCCCGGCAGGTTTTCCCGGAGAGTCCTCCAAGTGGTTCTGGCGTAGCCCGCAGGTGATTTTGGTGTGTCCGGCAGGTTGTTCCGTTCTGTCCGATAGGTTGTTCCGGCATGTCCAGCACGTGCTTCTGGCACTTCTGAGAGGTGGTTCTGGCATGCCGGGCAGGTTATTCCGGAGTGTCCGGTAAGTGGTTCTGGTGTAGCCGGCAGTTCATTTTGGCGTGTCTGGCACATGGGTCCTGCGAGTCGAGCAGGTGGTTCCGGCGTGCTCGGCAGGTGGTCCAGGCATGTCCGGCAGGTGGTTCCAGTCTGTCCAGGACGTGGTTCCAGCGTGTCCGGCACGTGGTTCTCTTACGTCTGAGAGGTGGTTCCTGCATGCCTGGCAGGTTATTGCGGATTGTCTGCCAGGTGGTTCTCTCATAGCCAGCTGTTGATTTGGGCCTGTCAGGCAGGTGGTTCTGGTGAGTCCAGCAGGTGGCTCCGGCGTGCTCGGCAGGTGGTTCTGGCATGTCTGGCAGGTGGTTCCGGCGAGTTGAGCAGCTGGTTCCAGCCTGTCCGTCAGGTTAGGGTTAGGGATAGGCTTAGGGTTACGGTTAGGGTTAGGGTTTAGGGTTTGGGGTTAGGGGTTAGGGTTAGGGGTAGGGTTAGGGTTAGGGTTACGGTTGGGTTAGGGTTTAGGGTTAGGCTTATGGTTAGGGGATAGGGTTAGGGTTAGGGTTTGGGGATAGGGTTAGGGTTAGGGTTAGGGTTAGGGCCCGGCGCGTGGTTCCGGCGAGGCGAGCAGGTGGCTCCGGCGCGCTCGGCAGGTGCTTCCGCTGGGCCCGGCAGGTGGTTCCGGCGAGGCGAGCAGGTGGCTCCGGCGTGCTTGGCACGTGCTTCCGCTGGGCCCGGCAGGTGGTTCCGGCGAGGCGAGCAGGTGGCTCCGGCGCGCTCGGCAGGTGCTTCCGCTGCACCCGGCAGGTGGTTCCGGCGAGGCGAGCAGGTGGCTCCGGCGCGCCCGGCAGGTGCTTCCGCTGGGCCTGGCAGGTGGTTCCGGCGAGGCGAGCAGGTGGCTCCGGCGTGCCGGGCAGGTGCTTCCGCTGTGCCCGGCAGGTGGTTCCGGCGAGGCGAGCAGGTTGTTCCTGCGTGCTCGGCAGGTGGTTCAGTTGGGTCTGGCAGGTGGTTTCGGTCTGTTCGGGCTGTGGTTCCAGCATCTCAGGCACATGGTTCTGGCATGTCTGAGAGGTGGTTCCGGCTGGCCCTGCAGGTGTTTCTGGAGTCTCCGCCAAGTGGTTCTGGTGTAGCTGGCAGGTGATGTTGGCGTGACTGGCAGGTGGTTCCAGCCAGCCCGGCAGGTGTTTCCGGAGTGTTCACCAACTGGCTGTGGCGTAGCCGGCAGGTGATTTTGGCGTGTCCGACAGGTGGTTCTGGCGAGTCGAGCAGGTGCTTCCGGCATGCTCGGCAGGTGCTTCCGGTGTCATTGGCATGTGGTTCTGGCAGGTCTGAGAGGTGGTTCCGGCATGCCTGACAGGTGATTCCGGAGTGTTCGCCAAGCGGTTCTGGCATAGGCGGCAGGTGATTTTGCCATGTCCAGAATGTGGTTCCAGCGAGTCGAACATGTGGTTCCGGCGTGTCCGGCAGGTGTTTCCGGTCTGTCCAGCAGGTGGTTCTGGGGTGTCCGGCATGAGGTTCTGGCACGTCTGAGAGGTGGTTCCGGCCGGCCCGACATGCGTTTCCGGAGTGTCCGCCACGTGGTTCAGGCACGTCTGAGAGGTGGTTCCAGCATGCCCGGCAGGTTTTCCCGGAGAGTCCTCCAAGTGGTTCTGGCGTAGCCCGCAGGTGATTTTGGTGTGTCCGGCAGGTTGTTCCGTTCTGTCCGATAGGTTGTTCCGGCATGTCCAGCACGTGCTTCTGGCACTTCTGAGAGGTGGTTCTGGCATGCCGGGCAGGTTATTCCGGAGTGTCCGGTAAGTGGTTCTGGTGTAGCCGGCAGTTCATTTTGGCGTGTCTGGCACATGGGTCCTGCGAGTCGAGCAGGTGGTTCCGGCGTGCTCGGCAGGTGGTCCAGGCATGTCCGGCAGGTGGTTCCAGTCTGTCCAGGACGTGGTTCCAGCGTGTCCGGCACGTGGTTCTCTTACGTCTGAGAGGTGGTTCCTGCATGCCTGGCAGGTTATTGCGGATTGTCTGCCAGGTGGTTCTCTCATAGCCAGCTGTTGATTTGGGCCTGTCAGGCAGGTGGTTCTGGTGAGTCCAGCAGGTGGCTCCGGCGTGCTCGGCAGGTGGTTCTGGCATGTCTGGCAGGTGGTTCCGGCGAGTTGAGCAGCTGGTTCCAGCCTGTCCGTCAGGTTAGGGTTAGGGATAGGCTTAGGGTTACGGTTAGGGTTAGGGTTTAGGGTTTGGGGTTAGGGGTTAGGGTTAGGGGTAGGGTTAGGGTTAGGGTTACGGTTGGGTTAGGGTTTAGGGTTAGGCTTAGGGTTAGGGGATAGGGTTAGGGTTAGGGTTTGGGGATAGGGTTAGGGTTAGGGTTAGGGTTAGGGCCCGGCGCGTGGTTCCGGCGAGGCGAGCAGGTGGCTCCGGCGCGCTCGGCAGGTGCTTCCGCTGGGCCCGGCAGGTGGTTCCGGCGAGGCGAGCAGGTGGCTCCGGCGTGCTTGGCACGTGCTTCCGCTGGGCCCGGCAGGTGGTTCCGGCGAGGCGAGCAGGTGGCTCCGGCTCGCTCGGCAGGTGCTTCCGCTGCACCCGGCAGGTGGTTCCGGCGAGGCGAGCAGGTGGCTCCGGCGCGCCCGGCAGGTGCTTCCGCTGGGCCTGGCAGGTGGTTCCGGCGAGGCGAGCAGGTGGCTCCGGCGTGCCGGGCAGGTGCTTCCGCTGTGCCCGGCAGGTGGTTCCGGCGAGGCGAGCAGGTTGTTCCTGCGTGCTCGGCAGGTGGTTCAGTTGGGTCTGGCAGGTGGTTTCGGTCTGTTCGGGCTGTGGTTCCAGCATCTCAGGCACATGGTTCTGGCATGTCTGAGAGGTGGTTCCGGCTGGCCCTGCAGGTGTTTCTGGAGTCTCCGCCAAGTGGTTCTGGTGTAGCTGGCAGGTGATGTTGGCGTGACTGGCAGGTGGTTCCAGCCAGCCCGGCAGGTGTTTCCGGAGTGTTCACCAACTGGCTGTGGCGTAGCCGGCAGGTGATTTTGGCGTGTCCGACAGGTGGTTCTGGCGAGTCGAGCAGGTGCTTCCGGCATGCTCGGCAGGTGCTTCCGGTGTCATTGGCATGTGGTTCTGGCAGGTCTGAGAGGTGGTTCCGGCATGCCTGACAGGTGATTCCGGAGTGTTCGCCAAGCGGTTCTGGCATAGGCGGCAGGTGATTTTGCCATGTCCAGAATGTGGTTCCAGCGAGTCGAACATGTGGTTCCGGCGTGTCCGGCAGGTGTTTCCGGTCTGTCCAGCAGGTGGTTCTGGGGTGTCCGGCATGAGGTTCTGGCACGTCTGAGAGGTGGTTCCGGCCGGCCCGACATGCGTTTCCGGAGTGTCCGCCACGTGGTTCAGGCACGTCTGAGAGGTGGTTCCAGCATGCCCGGCAGGTTTTCCCGGAGAGTCCTCCAAGTGGTTCTGGCGTAGCCCGCAGGTGATTTTGGTGTGTCCGGCAGGTTGTTCCGTTCTGTCCGATAGGTTGTTCCGGCATGTCCAGCACGTGCTTCTGGCACTTCTGAGAGGTGGTTCTGGCATGCCGGGCAGGTTATTCCGGAGTGTCCGGTAAGTGGTTCTGGTGTAGCCGGCAGTTCATTTTGGCGTGTCTGGCACATGGGTCCTGCGAGTCGAGCAGGTGGTTCCGGCGTGCTCGGCAGGTGGTCCAGGCATGTCCGGCAGGTGGTTCCAGTCTGTCCAGGACGTGGTTCCAGCGTGTCCGGCACGTGGTTCTCTTACGTCTGAGAGGTGGTTCCTGCATGCCTGGCAGGTTATTGCGGATTGTCTGCCAGGTGGTTCTCTCATAGCCAGCTGTTGATTTGGGCCTGTCAGGCAGGTGGTTCTGGTGAGTCCAGCAGGTGGCTCCGGCGTGCTCGGCAGGTGGTTCTGGCATGTCTGGCAGGTGGTTCCGGCGAGTTGAGCAGCTGGTTCCAGCCTGTCCGTCAGGTTAGGGTTAGGGATAGGCTTAGGGTTACGGTTAGGGTTAGGGTTTAGGGTTTGGGGTTAGGGGTTAGGGTTAGGGGTAGGGTTAGGGTTAGGGTTACGGTTGGGTTAGGGTTTAGGGTTAGGCTTATGGTTAGGGGATAGGGTTAGGGTTAGGGTTTGGGGATAGGGTTAGGGTTAGGGTTAGGGTTAGGGCCCGGCGCGTGGTTCCGGCGAGGCGAGCAGGTGGCTCCGGCGCGCTCGGCAGGTGCTTCCGCTGGGCCCGGCAGGTGGTTCCGGCGAGGCGAGCAGGTGGCTCCGGCGTGCTTGGCACGTGCTTCCGCTGGGCCCGGCAGGTGGTTCCGGCGAGGCGAGCAGGTGGCTCCGGCGCGCTCGGCAGGTGCTTCCGCTGCACCCGGCAGGTGGTTCCGGCGAGGCGAGCAGGTGGCTCCGGCGCGCCCGGCAGGTGCTTCCGCTGGGCCTGGCAGGTGGTTCCGGCGAGGCGAGCAGGTGGCTCCGGCGTGCCGGGCAGGTGCTTCCGCTGTGCCCGGCAGGTGGTTCCGGCGAGGCGAGCAGGTTGTTCCTGCGTGCTCGGCAGGTGGTTCAGTTGGGTCTGGCAGGTGGTTTCGGTCTGTTCGGGCTGTGGTTCCAGCATCTCAGGCACATGGTTCTGGCATGTCTGAGAGGTGGTTCCGGCTGGCCCTGCAGGTGTTTCTGGAGTCTCCGCCAAGTGGTTCTGGTGTAGCTGGCAGGTGATGTTGGCGTGACTGGCAGGTGGTTCCAGCCAGCCCGGCAGGTGTTTCCGGAGTGTTCACCAACTGGCTGTGGCGTAGCCGGCAGGTGATTTTGGCGTGTCCGACAGGTGGTTCTGGCGAGTCGAGCAGGTGCTTCCGGCATGCTCGGCAGGTGCTTCCGGTGTCATTGGCATGTGGTTCTGGCAGGTCTGAGAGGTGGTTCCGGCATGCCTGACAGGTGATTCCGGAGTGTTCGCCAAGCGGTTCTGGCATAGGCGGCAGGTGATTTTGCCATGTCCAGAATGTGGTTCCAGCGAGTCGAACATGTGGTTCCGGCGTGTCCGGCAGGTGTTTCCGGTCTGTCCAGCAGGTGGTTCTGGGGTGTCCGGCATGAGGTTCTGGCACGTCTGAGAGGTGGTTCCGGCCGGCCCGACATGCGTTTCCGGAGTGTCCGCCACGTGGTTCAGGCACGTCTGAGAGGTGGTTCCAGCATGCCCGGCAGGTTTTCCCGGAGAGTCCTCCAAGTGGTTCTGGCGTAGCCCGCAGGTGATTTTGGTGTGTCCGGCAGGTTGTTCCGTTCTGTCCGATAGGTTGTTCCGGCATGTCCAGCACGTGCTTCTGGCACTTCTGAGAGGTGGTTCTGGCATGCCGGGCAGGTTATTCCGGAGTGTCCGGTAAGTGGTTCTGGTGTAGCCGGCAGTTCATTTTGGCGTGTCTGGCACATGGGTCCTGCGAGTCGAGCAGGTGGTTCCGGCGTGCTCGGCAGGTGGTCCAGGCATGTCCGGCAGGTGGTTCCAGTCTGTCCAGGACGTGGTTCCAGCGTGTCCGGCACGTGGTTCTCTTACGTCTGAGAGGTGGTTCCTGCATGCCTGGCAGGTTATTGCGGATTGTCTGCCAGGTGGTTCTCTCATAGCCAGCTGTTGATTTTGGCCTGTCAGGCAGGTGGTTCTGGTGAGTCCAGCAGGTGGCTCCGGCGTGCTCGGCAGGTGGTTCTGGCATGTGTGGCAGGTGGTTCCGGCGAGTTGAGCAGCTGGTTCCAGCCTGTCCGTCAGGTTAGGGTTAGGGATAGGCTTAGGGTTACGGTTAGGGTTAGGGTTTAGGGTTTGGGGTTAGGGGTTAGGGTTAGGGGTAGGGTTAGGGTTAGGGTTACGGTTGGGTTAGGGTTTAGGGTTAGGCTTAGGGTTAGGGGATAGGGTTAGGGTTAGGGTTTGGGGATAGGGTTAGGGTTAGGGTTAGGGTTAGGGCCCGGCGCGTGGTTCCGGCGAGGCGAGCAGGTGGCTCCGGCGCGCTCGGCAGGTGCTTCCGCTGGGCCCGGCAGGTGGTTCCGGCGAGGCGAGCAGGTGGCTCCGGCGTGCTTGGCACGTGCTTCCGCTGGGCCCGGCAGGTGGTTCCGGCGAGGCGAGCAGGTGGCTCCGGCGCGCTCGGCAGGTGCTTCCGCTGCACCCGGCAGGTGGTTCCGGCGAGGCGAGCAGGTGGCTCCGGCGCGCCCGGCAGGTGCTTCCGCTGGGCCTGGCAGGTGGTTCCGGCGAGGCGAGCAGGTGGCTCTGGCGTGCCGGGCAGGTGCTTCCGCTGCGCCCGGCAGGTGGTTCCGGCGAGGCGAGCAGGTTGTTCCTGCGTGCTCGGCAGGTGGTTCAGTTGGGTCTGGCAGGTGGTTTCGGTCTGTTCGGGCTGTGGTTCCAGCATCTCAGGCACATGGTTCTGGCACGTCTGAGAGGTGGTTCCGGCTGGCCCAGCAGGTGGTTCTGGAGTCTCCGCCAAGTGGTTCTGGCGTAGCTGGCAGGTGATGTTGGCGTGACTGGCAGGTGGTTCCAGCCAGCCCGGCAGGTGTTTCCGGAGTGTTCACCAACTGGCTGTGGCGTAGCCGGCAGGTGATTTTGGCGTGTCCGACAGGTGGTTCTGGCGAGTCGAGCAGGTGCTTCCGGCATGCTCGGCAGGTGCTTCCGGTGTCATTGGCATGTGGTTCTGGCAGGTCTGAGAGGTGGTTCCGGCATGCCTGACAGGTGATTCCGGAGTGTTCGCCAAGCGGTTCTGGCATAGGCGGCAGGTGATTTTGCCATGTCCAGAATGTGGTTCCAGCGAGTCGAACATGTGGTTCCGGCGTGTCCGGCAGGTGTTTCCGGTCTGTCCAGCAGGTGGTTCTGGGGTGTCCGGCATGAGGTTCTGGCACGTCTGAGAGGTGGTTCCGGCCGGCCCGACATGCGTTTGCGGAGTGTCCGCCACGTGGTTCAGGCACGTCTGAGAGGTGGTTCCAGCATGCCCGGCAGGTTTTCCCGGAGAGTCCTCCAAGTGGTTCTGGCGTAGCCCGCAGGTGATTTTGGTGTGTCCGGCAGGTTGTTCCTTTCTGTCCGATAGGTTGTTCCGGCATGTCCAGCACGTGCTTCTGGCACTTCTGAGAGGTGGTTCTGGCATGCCGGGCAGGTTATTCCGGAGTGTCCGGTAAGTGGTTCTGGTGTAGCCGGCAGTTCATTTTGGCGTGTCTGGCACATGGGTCCTGCGAGTCGAGCAGGTGGTTCCGGCGTGCTCGGCAGGTGGTCCAGGCATGTCCGGCAGGTGGTTCCAGTCTGTCCAGGACGTGGTTCCAGCGTGTCCGGCACGTGGTTCTCTTACGTCTGAGAGGTGGTTCCTGCATGCCTGGCAGGTTATTGCGGATTGTCTGCCAGGTGGTTCTCTCATAGCCAGCTGTTGATTTTGGCCTGTCAGGCAGGTGGTTCTGGTGAGTCCAGCAGGTGGCTCCGGCGTGCTCGGCAGGTGGTTCTGGCATGTCTGGCAGGTGGTTCCGGCGAGTTGAGCAGCTGGTTCCAGCCTGTCCGTCAGGTTAGGGTTAGGGATAGGGTTAGGGTTACGGTTAGGGTTAGGGTTTAGGGTTTGGGGTTAGGGGTTAGGGTTAGGGGTAGGGTTAGGGTTAGGGTTACGGTTGGGTTAGGGTTTAGGGTTAGGCTTAGGGTTAGGGGTTAGGGTTAGGGTTAGGGTTTGGGGATAGGGTTAGGGTTAGGGTTAGGGTTAGGGCCCGGCACGTGGTTCCGGCGAGGCGAGCAGGTGGCTCCGGCGCGCTCGGCAGGTGCTTCCGCTGGGCCCGGCAGGTGGTTCCGGCGAGGCGAGCAGGTGGCTCCGGCGTGCTTGACACGTGCTTGCGCTGGGCCCGGCAGGTGGTTCCGGCGAGGCGAGCAGGTGGCTCCGGCGCGCTCGGGAGGTGCTTCCGCTGCACCCGGCAGGTGGTTCCGGCGAGGCGAGCAGGTGGCTCCGGCGCGCCCAGCAGGTGGTTCCGGCGAGGCGAGCAGGTGGCTCCGGCGCGCTCGGCAGGTGCTTCCGCTGGGCCAGGCTGGTGTTTCCGGCGAGGCGAGCAGGTGGCTCCGGCGCGCTCGGCAGGTGGTTCTGGCATGTCTGGCAGGTGGTTCCGGCGAGTTGAGCAGCTGGTTCCAGCCTGTCCGTCAGGTTAGGGTTAGGGATAGGGTTAGGGTTACGGTTAGGGTTAGGGTTTAGGGTTTGGGGTTAGGGTTTAGGGTTAGGGGTAGGGTTAGGGTTAGGGTTACGGTTGGGTTAGGGTTTAGGGTTAGGCTTAGGGTTAGGGGATAGGGTTAGGGTTAGGGTTTGGGGATAGGGTTAGGGTTAGGGTTAGGGTTAGGGCCCGGCGCGTGGTTCCGGCGAGGCGAGCAGGTGGCTCCGGCGCGCTCGGCAGGTGCTTCCGCTGGGCCCGGCAGGTGGTTCCGGCGAGGCGAGCAGGTGGCTCCGGCGTGCTTGGCACGTGCTTCCCCTGGGCCCGGCAGGTGGTTCCGGCGAGGCGAGCAGGTGGCTCCGGCGCGCCCGGCAGGTGCTTCCGCTGGGCGTGGCAGGTGGTTCCGGCGAGGCGAGCAGGTGGCTCCGGCGCGCCGGGCAGGTGGTTCCGGCGAGGCGAGCAGGTGGCTCCGGCGCGCTCGGGAGGTGCTTCCGCTGCACCCGGCAGGTGGTTCCGGCGAGGCGAGCAGGTGGCTCCGGCGCGCCCAGCAGGTGGTTCCGGCGAGGCGAGCAGGTGGCTCCGGCGTGCTTGGCACGTGCTTCCGCTGGGCCCGGCAGGTGGTTCCGGCGAGGCGAGCAGGTGGCTCCGGCGCGCCGGGCAGGTGCTTCCGCTGCGCCCGGCAGGTGGTTCCGGCGAGGCGAGCAGGTTGTTCCTGCGTGCTCGGCAGGTGGTTCAGTTGGGTCTGGCAGGTGGTTTCGGTCTGTTCGGGCTGTGGTTCCAGCATCTCAGGCACATGGTTCTGGCACGTCTGAGAGGTGGTTCCGGCTGGCCCAGCAGGTGGTTCTGGAGTCTCCGCCAAGTGGTTCTGGCGTAGCTGGCAGGTGATGTTGGCGTGACTGGCAGGTGGTTCCAGCCAGCCCGGCAGGTGTTTCCGGAGTGTTCACCAACTGGCTGTGGCGTAGCCGGCAGGTGATTTTGGCGTGTCCGACAGGTGGTTCTGGCGAGTCGAGCAGGTGCTTCCGGCATGCTCGGCAGGTGCTTCCGGTGTCATTGGCATGTGGTTCTGGCAGGTCTGAGAGGTGGTTCCGGCATGCCTGACAGGTGATTCCGGAGTGTTCGCCAAGCGGTTCTGGCATAGGCGGCAGGTGATTTTGCCATGTCCAGAATGTGGTTCCAGCGAGTCGAACATGTGGTTCCGGCGTGTCCGGCAGGTGTTTCCGGTCTGTCCAGCAGGTGGTTCTGGGGTGTCCGGCATGAGGTTCTGGCACGTCTGAGAGGTGGTTCCGGCCGGCCCGACATGCGTTTCCGGAGTGTCCGCCACGTGGTTCAGGCACGTCTGAGAGGTGGTTCCAGCATGCCCGGCAGGTTTTCCCGGAGAGTCCTCCAAGTGGTTCTGGCGTAGCCCGCAGGTGATTTTGGTGTGTCCGGCAGGTTGTTCCGTTCTGTCCGATAGGTTGTTCCGGCATGTCCAGCACGTGCTTCTGGCACTTCTGAGAGGTGGTTCTGGCATGCCGGGCAGGTTATTCCGGAGTGTCCGGTAAGTGGTTCTGGTGTAGCCGGCAGTTCATTTTGGCGTGTCTGGCACATGGGTCCTGCGAGTCGAGCAGGTGGTTCCGGCGTGCTCGGCAGGTGGTCCAGGCATGTCCGGCAGGTGGTTCCAGTCTGTCCAGGACGTGGTTCCAGCGTGTCCGGCACGTGGTTCTCTTACGTCTGAGAGGTGGTTCCTGCATGCCTGGCAGGTTATTGCGGATTGTCTGCCAGGTGGTTCTCTCATAGCCAGCTGTTGATTTTGGCCTGTCAGGCAGGTGGTTCTGGTGAGTCCAGCAGGTGGCTCCGGCGTGCTCGGCAGGTGGTTCTGGCATGTGTGGCAGGTGGTTCCGGCGAGTTGAGCAGCTGGTTCCAGCCTGTCCGTCAGGTTAGGGTTAGGGATAGGCTTAGGGTTACGGTTAGGGTTAGGGTTTAGGGTTTGGGGTTAGGGGTTAGGGTTAGGGGTAGGGTTAGGGTTAGGGTTACGGTTGGGTTAGGGTTTAGGGTTAGGCTTAGGGTTAGGGGATAGGGTTAGGGTTAGGGTTTGGGGATAGGGTTAGGGTTAGGGTTAGGGTTAGGGCCCGGCGCGTGGTTCCGGCGAGGCGAGCAGGTGGCTCCGGCGCGCTCGGCAGGTGCTTCCGCTGGGCCCGGCAGGTGGTTCCGGCGAGGCGAGCAGGTGGCTCCGGCGTGCTTGGCACGTGCTTCCGCTGGGCCCGGCAGGTGGTTCCGGCGAGGCGAGCAGGTGGCTCCGGCGCGCTCGGCAGGTGCTTCCGCTGCACCCGGCAGGTGGTTCCGGCGAGGCGAGCAGGTGGCTCCGGCGCGCCCGGCAGGTGCTTCCGCTGGGCCTGGCAGGTGGTTCCGGCGAGGCGAGCAGGTGGCTCTGGCGTGCCGGGCAGGTGCTTCCGCTGCGCCCGGCAGGTGGTTCCGGCGAGGCGAGCAGGTTGTTCCTGCGTGCTCGGCAGGTGGTTCAGTTGGGTCTGGCAGGTGGTTTCGGTCTGTTCGGGCTGTGGTTCCAGCATCTCAGGCACATGGTTCTGGCACGTCTGAGAGGTGGTTCCGGCTGGCCCAGCAGGTGGTTCTGGAGTCTCCGCCAAGTGGTTCTGGCGTAGCTGGCAGGTGATGTTGGCGTGACTGGCAGGTGGTTCCAGCCAGCCCGGCAGGTGTTTCCGGAGTGTTCACCAACTGGCTGTGGCGTAGCCGGCAGGTGATTTTGGCGTGTCCGACAGGTGGTTCTGGCGAGTCGAGCAGGTGCTTCCGGCATGCTCGGCAGGTGCTTCCGGTGTCATTGGCATGTGGTTCTGGCAGGTCTGAGAGGTGGTTCCGGCATGCCTGACAGGTGATTCCGGAGTGTTCGCCAAGCGGTTCTGGCATAGGCGGCAGGTGATTTTGCCATGTCCAGAATGTGGTTCCAGCGAGTCGAACATGTGGTTCCGGCGTGTCCGGCAGGTGTTTCCGGTCTGTCCAGCAGGTGGTTCTGGGGTGTCCGGCATGAGGTTCTGGCACGTCTGAGAGGTGGTTCCGGCCGGCCCGACATGCGTTTGCGGAGTGTCCGCCACGTGGTTCAGGCACGTCTGAGAGGTGGTTCCAGCATGCCCGGCAGGTTTTCCCGGAGAGTCCTCCAAGTGGTTCTGGCGTAGCCCGCAGGTGATTTTGGTGTGTCCGGCAGGTTGTTCCTTTCTGTCCGATAGGTTGTTCCGGCATGTCCAGCACGTGCTTCTGGCACTTCTGAGAGGTGGTTCTGGCATGCCGGGCAGGTTATTCCGGAGTGTCCGGTAAGTGGTTCTGGTGTAGCCGGCAGTTCATTTTGGCGTGTCTGGCACATGGGTCCTGCGAGTCGAGCAGGTGGTTCCGGCGTGCTCGGCAGGTGGTCCAGGCATGTCCGGCAGGTGGTTCCAGTCTGTCCAGGACGTGGTTCCAGCGTGTCCGGCACGTGGTTCTCTTACGTCTGAGAGGTGGTTCCTGCATGCCTGGCAGGTTATTGCGGATTGTCTGCCAGGTGGTTCTCTCATAGCCAGCTGTTGATTTTGGCCTGTCAGGCAGGTGGTTCTGGTGAGTCCAGCAGGTGGCTCCGGCGTGCTCGGCAGGTGGTTCTGGCATGTCTGGCAGGTGGTTCCGGCGAGTTGAGCAGCTGGTTCCAGCCTGTCCGTCAGGTTAGGGTTAGGGATAGGGTTAGGGTTACGGTTAGGGTTAGGGTTTAGGGTTTGGGGTTAGGGGTTAGGGTTAGGGGTAGGGTTAGGGTTAGGGTTACGGTTGGGTTAGGGTTTAGGGTTAGGCTTAGGGTTAGGGGTTAGGGTTAGGGTTAGGGTTTGGGGATAGGGTTAGGGTTAGGGTTAGGGTTAGGGCCCGGCACGTGGTTCCGGCGAGGCGAGCAGGTGGCTCCGGCGCGCTCGGCAGGTGCTTCCGCTGGGCCCGGCAGGTGGTTCCGGCGAGGCGAGCAGGTGGCTCCGGCGTGCTTGACACGTGCTTGCGCTGGGCCCGGCAGGTGGTTCCGGCGAGGCGAGCAGGTGGCTCCGGCGCGCTCGGGAGGTGCTTCCGCTGCACCCGGCAGGTGGTTCCGGCGAGGCGAGCAGGTGGCTCCGGCGCGCCCAGCAGGTGGTTCCGGCGAGGCGAGCAGGTGGCTCCGGCGCGCTCGGCAGGTGCTTCCGCTGGGCCAGGCTGGTGTTTCCGGCGAGGCGAGCAGGTGGCTCCGGCGCGCTCGGCAGGTGGTTCTGGCATGTCTGGCAGGTGGTTCCGGCGAGTTGAGCAGCTGGTTCCAGCCTGTCCGTCAGGTTAGGGTTAGGGATAGGGTTAGGGTTACGGTTAGGGTTAGGGTTTAGGGTTTGGGGTTAGGGTTTAGGGTTAGGGGTAGGGTTAGGGTTAGGGTTACGGTTGGGTTAGGGTTTAGGGTTAGGCTTAGGGTTAGGGGATAGGGTTAGGGTTAGGGTTTGGGGATAGGGTTAGGGTTAGGGTTAGGGTTAGGGCCCGGCGCGTGGTTCCGGCGAGGCGAGCAGGTGGCTCCGGCGCGCTCGGCAGGTGCTTCCGCTGGGCCCGGCAGGTGGTTCCGGCGAGGCGAGCAGGTGGCTCCGGCGTGCTTGGCACGTGCTTCCCCTGGGCCCGGCAGGTGGTTCCGGCGAGGCGAGCAGGTGGCTCCGGCGCGCCCGGCAGGTGCTTCCGCTGGGCGTGGCAGGTGGTTCCGGCGAGGCGAGCAGGTGGCTCCGGCGCGCCGGGCAGGTGGTTCCGGCGAGGCGAGCAGGTGGCTCCGGCGCGCGCGGGAGGTGCTTCCGCTGCACCCGGCAGGTGGTTCCGGCGAGGCGAGCAGGTGGCTCCGGCGCGCCCAGCAGGTGGTTCCGGCGAGGCGAGCAGGTGGCTCCGGCGTGCTTGGCACGTGCTTCCGCTGGGCCCGGCAGGTGGTTCCGGCGAGGCGAGCAGGTGGCTCCGGCGCGCTCGGCAGGTGCTTCCGCTGCACCCGGCAGGTGGTTCCGGCGAGGCGAGCAGGTGGCTCCGGCGCGCCCGGCAGGTGCTTCCGCTGGGCCTGGCAGGTGGTTCCGGCGAGGCGAGCAGGTGGCTCCGGCGTGCCGGGCAGGTGCTTCCGCTGCGCCCGGCAGGTGGTTCCAGCGAGGCGAGCAGGTTGTTCCTGCGTGCTCGGCAGGTGGTTCAGTTGGGTCTGGCAGGTGGTTTCGGTCTGTTCGGGCTGTGGTTCCAGCATCTCAGGCACATGGTTCTGGCACGTCTGAGAGGTGGTTCCGGCTGGCCCTGCAGGTGTTTCTGGAGTCTCCGCCAAGTGGTTCTGGCGTAGCTGGCAGGTGATGTTGGCGTGACTGGCAGGTGGTTCCAGCCAGCCCGGCAGGTGTTTCCGGAGTGTTCACCAACTGGCTGTGGCGTAGCCGGCAGGTGATTTTGGCGTGTCCGACAGGTGGTTCTGGCGAGTCGAGCAGGTGCTTCCGGCATGCTCGGCAGGTGCTTCCGGTGTCATTGGCATGTGGTTCTGGCAGGTCTGAGAGGTGGTTCCGGCATGCCTGACAGGTGATTCCGGAGTGTTCGCCAAGCGGTTCTGGCATAGGCGGCAGGTGATTTTGCCATGTCCAGAATGTGGTTCCAGCGAGTCGAACATGTGGTTCCGGCGTGTCCGGCAGGTGTTTCCGGTCTGTCCAGCAGGTGGTTCTGGGGTGTCCGGCATGAGGTTCTGGCACGTCTGAGAGGTGGTTCCGGCCGGCCCGACATGCGTTTGCGGAGTGTCCGCCACGTGGTTCAGGCACGTCTGAGAGGTGGTTCCAGCATGCCCGGCAGGTTTTCCCGGAGAGTCCTCCAAGTGGTTCTGGCGTAGCCCGCAGGTGATTTTGGTGTGTCCGGCAGGTTGTTCCTTTCTGTCCGATAGGTTGTTCCGGCATGTCCAGCACGTGCTTCTGGCACTTCTGAGAGGTGGTTCTGGCATGCCGGGCAGGTTATTCCGGAGTGTCCGGTAAGTGGTTCTGGTGTAGCCGGCAGTTCATTTTGGCGTGTCTGGCACATGGGTCCTGCGAGTCGAGCAGGTGGTTCCGGCGTGCTCGGCAGGTGGTCCAGGCATGTCCGGCAGGTGGTTCCAGTCTGTCCAGGACGTGGTTCCAGCGTGTCCGGCACGTGGTTCTCTTACGTCTGAGAGGTGGTTCCTGCATGCCTGGCAGGTTATTGCGGATTGTCTGCCAGGTGGTTCTCTCATAGCCAGCTGTTGATTTTGGCCTGTCAGGCAGGTGGTTCTGGTGAGTCCAGCAGGTGGCTCCGGCGTGCTCGGCAGGTGGTTCTGGCATGTCTGGCAGGTGGTTCCGGCGAGTTGAGCAGCTGGTTCCAGCCTGTCCGTCAGGTTAGGGTTAGGGATAGGGTTAGGGTTACGGTTAGGGTTAGGGTTTAGGGTTTGGGGTTAGGGGTTAGGGTTAGGGGTAGGGTTAGGGTTAGGGTTACGGTTGGGTTAGGGTTTAGGGTTAGGCTTAGGGTTAGGGGTTAGGGTTAGGGTTAGGGTTTGGGGATAGGGTTAGGGTTAGGGTTAGGGTTAGGGCCCGGCACGTGGTTCCGGCGAGGCGAGCAGGTGGCTCCGGCGCGCTCGGCAGGTGCTTCCGCTGGGCCCGGCAGGTGGTTCCGGCGAGGCGAGCAGGTGGCTCCGGCGTGCTTGACACGTGCTTGCGCTGGGCCCGGCAGGTGGTTCCGGCGAGGCGAGCAGGTGGCTCCGGCGCGCTCGGGAGGTGCTTCCGCTGCACCCGGCAGGTGGTTCCGGCGAGGCGAGCAGGTGGCTCCGGCGCGCCCAGCAGGTGGTTCCGGCGAGGCGAGCAGGTGGCTCCGGCGCGCTCGGCAGGTGCTTCCGCTGGGCCAGGCTGGTGTTTCCGGCGAGGCGAGCAGGTGGCTCCGGCGCGCTCGGCAGGTGGTTCTGGCATGTCTGGCAGGTGGTTCCGGCGAGTTGAGCAGCTGGTTCCAGCCTGTCCGTCAGGTTAGGGTTAGGGATAGGGTTAGGGTTACGGTTAGGGTTAGGGTTTAGGGTTTGGGGTTAGGGTTTAGGGTTAGGGGTAGGGTTAGGGTTAGGGTTACGGTTGGGTTAGGGTTTAGGGTTAGGCTTAGGGTTAGGGGATAGGGTTAGGGTTAGGGTTTGGGGATAGGGTTAGGGTTAGGGTTAGGGTTAGGGCCCGGCGCGTGGTTCCGGCGAGGCGAGCAGGTGGCTCCGGCGCGCTCGGCAGGTGCTTCCGCTGGGCCCGGCAGGTGGTTCCGGCGAGGCGAGCAGGTGGCTCCGGCGTGCTTGGCACGTGCTTCCCCTGGGCCCGGCAGGTGGTTCCGGCGAGGCGAGCAGGTGGCTCCGGCGCGCCCGGCAGGTGCTTCCGCTGGGCGTGGCAGGTGGTTCCGGCGAGGCGAGCAGGTGGCTCCGGCGCGCCGGGCAGGTGGTTCCGGCGAGGCGAGCAGGTGGCTCCGGCGCGCTCGGGAGGTGCTTCCGCTGCACCCGGCAGGTGGTTCCGGCGAGGCGAGCAGGTGGCTCCGGCGCGCCCAGCAGGTGGTTCCGGCGAGGCGAGCAGGTGGCTCCGGCGTGCTTGGCACGTGCTTCCGCTGGGCCCGGCAGGTGGTTCCGGCGAGGCGAGCAGGTGGCTCCGGCGCGCCGGGCAGGTGCTTCCGCTGCGCCCGGCAGGTGGTTCCGGCGAGGCGAGCAGGTTGTTCCTGCGTGCTCGGCAGGTGGTTCAGTTGGGTCTGGCAGGTGGTTTCGGTCTGTTCGGGCTGTGGTTCCAGCATCTCAGGCACATGGTTCTGGCACGTCTGAGAGGTGGTTCCGGCTGGCCCAGCAGGTGGTTCTGGAGTCTCCGCCAAGTGGTTCTGGCGTAGCTGGCAGGTGATGTTGGCGTGACTGGCAGGTGGTTCCAGCCAGCCCGGCAGGTGTTTCCGGAGTGTTCACCAACTGGCTGTGGCGTAGCCGGCAGGTGATTTTGGCGTGTCCGACAGGTGGTTCTGGCGAGTCGAGCAGGTGCTTCCGGCATGCTCGGCAGGTGCTTCCGGTGTCATTGGCATGTGGTTCTGGCAGGTCTGAGAGGTGGTTCCGGCATGCCTGACAGGTGATTCCGGAGTGTTCGCCAAGCGGTTCTGGCATAGGCGGCAGGTGATTTTGCCATGTCCAGAATGTGGTTCCAGCGAGTCGAACATGTGGTTCCGGCGTGTCCGGCAGGTGTTTCCGGTCTGTCCAGCAGGTGGTTCTGGGGTGTCCGGCATGAGGTTCTGGCACGTCTGAGAGGTGGTTCCGGCCGGCCCGACATGCGTTTCCGGAGTGTCCGCCACGTGGTTCAGGCACGTCTGAGAGGTGGTTCCAGCATGCCCGGCAGGTTTTCCCGGAGAGTCCTCCAAGTGGTTCTGGCGTAGCCCGCAGGTGATTTTGGTGTGTCCGGCAGGTTGTTCCGTTCTGTCCGATAGGTTGTTCCGGCATGTCCAGCACGTGCTTCTGGCACTTCTGAGAGGTGGTTCTGGCATGCCGGGCAGGTTATTCCGGAGTGTCCGGTAAGTGGTTCTGGTGTAGCCGGCAGTTCATTTTGGCGTGTCTGGCACATGGGTCCTGCGAGTCGAGCAGGTGGTTCCGGCGTGCTCGGCAGGTGGTCCAGGCATGTCCGGCAGGTGGTTCCAGTCTGTCCAGGACGTGGTTCCAGCGTGTCCGGCACGTGGTTCTCTTACGTCTGAGAGGTGGTTCCTGCATGCCTGGCAGGTTATTGCGGATTGTCTGCCAGGTGGTTCTCTCATAGCCAGCTGTTGATTTTGGCCTGTCAGGCAGGTGGTTCTGGTGAGTCCAGCAGGTGGCTCCGGCGTGCTCGGCAGGTGGTTCTGGCATGTGTGGCAGGTGGTTCCGGCGAGTTGAGCAGCTGGTTCCAGCCTGTCCGTCAGGTTAGGGTTAGGGATAGGCTTAGGGTTACGGTTAGGGTTAGGGTTTAGGGTTTGGGGTTAGGGGTTAGGGTTAGGGGTAGGGTTAGGGTTAGGGTTACGGTTGGGTTAGGGTTTAGGGTTAGGCTTAGGGTTAGGGGATAGGGTTAGGGTTAGGGTTTGGGGATAGGGTTAGGGTTAGGGTTAGGGTTAGGGCCCGGCGCGTGGTTCCGGCGAGGCGAGCAGGTGGCTCCGGCGCGCTCGGCAGGTGCTTCCGCTGGGCCCGGCAGGTGGTTCCGGCGAGGCGAGCAGGTGGCTCCGGCGTGCTTGGCACGTGCTTCCGCTGGGCCCGGCAGGTGGTTCCGGCGAGGCGAGCAGGTGGCTCCGGCGCGCTCGGCAGGTGCTTCCGCTGCACCCGGCAGGTGGTTCCGGCGAGGCGAGCAGGTGGCTCCGGCGCGCCCGGCAGGTGCTTCCGCTGGGCCTGGCAGGTGGTTCCGGCGAGGCGAGCAGGTGGCTCTGGCGTGCCGGGCAGGTGCTTCCGCTGCGCCCGGCAGGTGGTTCCGGCGAGGCGAGCAGGTTGTTCCTGCGTGCTCGGCAGGTGGTTCAGTTGGGTCTGGCAGGTGGTTTCGGTCTGTTCGGGCTGTGGTTCCAGCATCTCAGGCACATGGTTCTGGCACGTCTGAGAGGTGGTTCCGGCTGGCCCAGCAGGTGGTTCTGGAGTCTCCGCCAAGTGGTTCTGGCGTAGCTGGCAGGTGATGTTGGCGTGACTGGCAGGTGGTTCCAGCCAGCCCGGCAGGTGTTTCCGGAGTGTTCACCAACTGGCTGTGGCGTAGCCGGCAGGTGATTTTGGCGTGTCCGACAGGTGGTTCTGGCGAGTCGAGCAGGTGCTTCCGGCATGCTCGGCAGGTGCTTCCGGTGTCATTGGCATGTGGTTCTGGCAGGTCTGAGAGGTGGTTCCGGCATGCCTGACAGGTGATTCCGGAGTGTTCGCCAAGCGGTTCTGGCATAGGCGGCAGGTGATTTTGCCATGTCCAGAATGTGGTTCCAGCGAGTCGAACATGTGGTTCCGGCGTGTCCGGCAGGTGTTTCCGGTCTGTCCAGCAGGTGGTTCTGGGGTGTCCGGCATGAGGTTCTGGCACGTCTGAGAGGTGGTTCCGGCCGGCCCGACATGCGTTTCCGGAGTGTCCGCCACGTGGTTCAGGCACGTCTGAGAGGTGGTTCCAGCATGCCCGGCAGGTTTTCCCGGAGAGTCCTCCAAGTGGTTCTGGCGTAGCCCGCAGGTGATTTTGGTGTGTCCGGCAGGTTGTTCCGTTCTGTCCGATAGGTTGTTCCGGCATGTCCAGCACGTGCTTCTGGCACTTCTGAGAGGTGGTTCTGGCATGCCGGGCAGGTTATTCCGGAGTGTCCGGTAAGTGGTTCTGGTGTAGCCGGCAGTTCATTTTGGCGTGTCTGGCACATGGGTCCTGCGAGTCGAGCAGGTGGTTCCGGCGTGCTCGGCAGGTGGTCCAGGCATGTCCGGCAGGTGGTTCCAGTCTGTCCAGGACGTGGTTCCAGCGTGTCCGGCACGTGGTTCTCTTACGTCTGAGAGGTGGTTCCTGCATGCCTGGCAGGTTATTGCGGATTGTCTGCCAGGTGGTTCTCTCATAGCCAGCTGTTGATTTTGGCCTGTCAGGCAGGTGGTTCTGGTGAGTCCAGCAGGTGGCTCCGGCGTGCTCGGCAGGTGGTTCTGGCATGTGTGGCAGGTGGTTCCGGCGAGTTGAGCAGCTGGTTCCAGCCTGTCCGTCAGGTTAGGGTTAGGGATAGGCTTAGGGTTACGGTTAGGGTTAGGGTTTAGGGTTTGGGGTTAGGGGTTAGGGTTAGGGGTAGGGTTAGGGTTAGGGTTACGGTTGGGTTAGGGTTTAGGGTTAGGCTTAGGGTTAGGGGATAGGGTTAGGGTTAGGGTTTGGGGATAGGGTTAGGGTTAGGGTTAGGGTTAGGGCCCGGCGCGTGGTTCCGGCGAGGCGAGCAGGTGGCTCCGGCGCGCTCGGCAGGTGCTTCCGCTGGGCCCGGCAGGTGGTTCCGGCGAGGCGAGCAGGTGGCTCCGGCGTGCTTGGCACGTGCTTCCGCTGGGCCCGGCAGGTGGTTCCGGCGAGGCGAGCAGGTGGCTCCGGCGCGCTCGGCAGGTGCTTCCGCTGCACCCGGCAGGTGGTTCCGGCGAGGCGAGCAGGTGGCTCCGGCGCGCCCGGCAGGTGCTTCCGCTGGGCCTGGCAGGTGGTTCCGGCGAGGCGAGCAGGTGGCTCCGGCGTGCCGGGCAGGTGCTTCCGCTGCGCCCGGCAGGTGGTTCCGGCGAGGCGAGCAGGTTGTTCCTGCGTGCTCGGCAGGTGGTTCAGTTGGGTCTGGCAGGTGGTTTCGGTCTGTTCGGGCTGTGGTTCCAGCATCTCAGGCACATGGTTCTGGCACGTCTGAGAGGTGGTTCCGGCTGGCCCTGCAGGTGTTTCTGGAGTCTCCGCCAAGTGGTTCTGGCGTAGCTGGCAGGTGATGTTGGCGTGACTGGCAGGTGGTTCCAGCCAGCCCGGCAGGTGTTTCCGGAGTGTTCACCAACTGGCTGTGGCGTAGCCGGCAGGTGATTTTGGCGTGTCCGACAGGTGGTTCTGGCGAGTCGAGCAGGTGCTTCCGGCATGCTCGGCAGGTGCTTCCGGTGTCATTGGCATGTGGTTCTGGCAGGTCTGAGAGGTGGTTCCGGCATGCCTGACAGGTGATTCCGGAGTGTTCGCCAAGCGGTTCTGGCATAGGCGGCAGGTGATTTTGCCATGTCCAGAATGTGGTTCCAGCGAGTCGAACATGTGGTTCCGGCGTGTCCGGCAGGTGTTTCCGGTCTGTCCAGCAGGTGGTTCTGGGGTGTCCGGCATGAGGTTCTGGCACGTCTGAGAGGTGGTTCCGGCCGGCCCGACATGCGTTTCCGGAGTGTCCGCCACGTGGTTCAGGCACGTCTGAGAGGTGGTTCCAGCATGCCCGGCAGGTTTTCCCGGAGAGTCCTCCAAGTGGTTCTGGCGTAGCCCGCAGGTGATTTTGGTGTGTCCGGCAGGTTGTTCCTTTCTGTCCGATAGGTTGTTCCGGCATGTCCAGCACGTGCTTCTGGCACTTCTGAGAGGTGGTTCTGGCATGCCGGGCAGGTTATTCCGGAGTGTCCGGTAAGTGGTTCTGGTGTAGCCGGCAGTTCATTTTGGCGTGTCTGGCACATGGGTCCTGCGAGTCGAGCAGGTGGTTCCGGCGTGCTCGGCAGGTGGTCCAGGCATGTCCGGCAGGTGGTTCCAGTCTGTCCAGGACGTGGTTCCAGCGTGTCCGGCACGTGGTTCTCTTACGTCTGAGAGGTGGTTCCTGCATGCCTGGCAGGTTATTGCGGATTGTCTGCCAGGTGGTTCTCTCATAGCCAGCTGTTGATTTTGGCCTGTCAGGCAGGTGGTTCTGGTGAGTCCAGCAGGTGGCTCCGGCGTGCTCGGCAGGTGGTTCTGGCATGTGTGGCAGGTGGTTCCGGCGAGTTGAGCAGCTGGTTCCAGCCTGTCCGTCAGGTTAGGGTTAGGGATAGGCTTAGGGTTACGGTTAGGGTTAGGGTTTAGGGTTTGGGGTTAGGGGTTAGGGTTAGGGGTAGGGTTAGGGTTAGGGTTACGGTTGGGTTAGGGTTTAGGGTTAGGCTTAGGGTTAGGGGATAGGGTTAGGGTTAGGGTTTGGGGATAGGGTTAGGGTTAGGGTTAGGGTTAGGGCCCGGCGCGTGGTTCCGGCGAGGCGAGCAGGTGGCTCCGGCGCGCTCGGCAGGTGCTTCCGCTGGGCCCGGCAGGTGGTTCCGGCGAGGCGAGCAGGTGGCTCCGGCGTGCTTGGCACGTGCTTCCGCTGGGCCCGGCAGGTGGTTCCGGCGAGGCGAGCAGGTGGCTCCGGCGCGCTCGGCAGGTGCTTCCGCTGCACCCGGCAGGTGGTTCCGGCGAGGCGAGCAGGTGGCTCCGGCGCGCCCGGCAGGTGCTTCCGCTGGGCCTGGCAGGTGGTTCCGGCGAGGCGAGCAGGTGGCTCCGGCGTGCCGGGCAGGTGCTTCCGCTGCGCCCGGCAGGTGGTTCCGGCGAGGCGAGCAGGTTGTTCCTGCGTGCTCGGCAGGTGGTTCAGTTGGGTCTGGCAGGTGGTTTCGGTCTGTTCGGGCTGTGGTTCCAGCATCTCAGGCACATGGTTCTGGCACGTCTGAGAGGTGGTTCCGGCTGGCCCAGCAGGTGGTTCTGGAGTCTCCGCCAAGTGGTTCTGGCGTAGCTGGCAGGTGATGTTGGCGTGACTGGCAGGTGGTTCCAGCCAGCCCGGCAGGTGTTTCCGGAGTGTTCACCAACTGGCTGTGGCGTAGCCGGCAGGTGATTTTGGCGTGTCCGACAGGTGGTTCTGGCGAGTCGAGCAGGTGCTTCCGGCATGCTCGGCAGGTGCTTCCGGTGTCATTGGCATGTGGTTCTGGCAGGTCTGAGAGGTGGTTCCGGCATGCCTGACAGGTGATTCCGGAGTGTTCGCCAAGCGGTTCTGGCATAGGCGGCAGGTGATTTTGCCATGTCCAGAATGTGGTTCCAGCGAGTCGAACATGTGGTTCCGGCGTGTCCGGCAGGTGTTTCCGGTCTGTCCAGCAGGTGGTTCTGGGGTGTCCGGCATGAGGTTCTGGCACGTCTGAGAGGTGGTTCCGGCCGGCCCGACATGCGTTTCCGGAGTGTCCGCCACGTGGTTCAGGCACGTCTGAGAGGTGGTTCCAGCATGCCCGGCAGGTTTTCCCGGAGAGTCCTCCAAGTGGTTCTGGCGTAGCCCGCAGGTGATTTTGGTGTGTCCGGCAGGTTGTTCCGTTCTGTCCGATAGGTTGTTCCGGCATGTCCAGCACGTGCTTCTGGCACTTCTGAGAGGTGGTTCTGGCATGCCGGGCAGGTTATTCCGGAGTGTCCGGTAAGTGGTTCTGGTGTAGCCGGCAGTTCATTTTGGCGTGTCTGGCACATGGGTCCTGCGAGTCGAGCAGGTGGTTCCGGCGTGCTCGGCAGGTGGTCCAGGCATGTCCGGCAGGTGGTTCCAGTCTGTCCAGGACGTGGTTCCAGCGTGTCCGGCACGTGGTTCTCTTACGTCTGAGAGGTGGTTCCTGCATGCCTGGCAGGTTATTGCGGATTGTCTGCCAGGTGGTTCTCTCATAGCCAGCTGTTGATTTTGGCCTGTCAGGCAGGTGGTTCTGGTGAGTCCAGCAGGTGGCTCCGGCGTGCTCGGCAGGTGGTTCTGGCATGTGTGGCAGGTGGTTCCGGCGAGTTGAGCAGCTGGTTCCAGCCTGTCCGTCAGGTTAGGGTTAGGGATAGGCTTAGGGTTACGGTTAGGGTTAGGGTTTAGGGTTTGGGGTTAGGGGTTAGGGTTAGGGGTAGGGTTAGGGTTAGGGTTACGGTTGGGTTAGGGTTTAGGGTTAGGCTTAGGGTTAGGGGATAGGGTTAGGGTTAGGGTTTGGGGATAGGGTTAGGGTTAGGGTTAGGGTTAGGGCCCGGCGCGTGGTTCCGGCGAGGCGAGCAGGTGGCTCCGGCGCGCTCGGCAGGTGCTTCCGCTGGGCCCGGCAGGTGGTTCCGGCGAGGCGAGCAGGTGGCTCCGGCGTGCTTGGCACGTGCTTCCGCTGGGCCCGGCAGGTGGTTCCGGCGAGGCGAGCAGGTGGCTCCGGCGCGCTCGGCAGGTGCTTCCGCTGCACCCGGCAGGTGGTTCCGGCGAGGCGAGCAGGTGGCTCCGGCGCGCCCGGCAGGTGCTTCCGCTGGGCCTGGCAGGTGGTTCCGGCGAGGCGAGCAGGTGGCTCCGGCGTGCCGGGCAGGTGCTTCCGCTGCGCCCGGCAGGTGGTTCCGGCGAGGCGAGCAGGTTGTTCCTGCGTGCTCGGCAGGTGGTTCAGTTGGGTCTGGCAGGTGGTTTCGGTCTGTTCGGGCTGTGGTTCCAGCATCTCAGGCACATGGTTCTGGCCCGTCTGAGAGGTGGTTCCGGCTGGCCCTGCAGGTGTTTCTGGAGTCTCCGCCAAGTGGTTCTGGCGTAGCTGGCAGGTGATGTTGGCGTGACTGGCAGGTGGTTCCAGCCAGCCCGGCAGGTGTTTCCGGAGTGTTCACCAACTGGCTGTGGCGTAGCCGGCAGGTGATTTTGGCGTGTCCGACAGGTGGTTCTGGCGAGTCGAGCAGGTGCTTCCGGCATGCTCGGCAGGTGCTTCCGGTGTCATTGGCATGTGGTTCTGGCAGGTCTGAGAGGTGGTTCCGGCATGCCTGACAGGTGATTCCGGAGTGTTCGCCAAGCGGTTCTGGCATAGGCGGCAGGTGATTTTGCCATGTCCAGAATGTGGTTCCAGCGAGTCGAACATGTGGTTCCGGCGTGTCCGGCAGGTGTTTCCGGTCTGTCCAGCAGGTGGTTCTGGGGTGTCCGGCATGAGGTTCTGGCACGTCTGAGAGGTGGTTCCGGCCGGCCCGACATGCGTTTCCGGAGTGTCCGCCACGTGGTTCAGGCACGTCTGAGAGGTGGTTCCAGCATGCCCGGCAGGTTTTCCCGGAGAGTCCTCCAAGTGGTTCTGGCGTAGCCCGCAGGTGATTTTGGTGTGTCCGGCAGGTTGTTCCGTTCTGTCCGATAGGTTGTTCCGGCATGTCCAGCACGTGCTTCTGGCACTTCTGAGAGGTGGTTCTGGCATGCCGGGCAGGTTATTCCGGAGTGTCCGGTAAGTGGTTCTGGTGTAGCCGGCAGTTCATTTTGGCGTGTCTGGCACATGGGTCCTGCGAGTCGAGCAGGTGGTTCCGGCGTGCTCGGCAGGTGGTCCAGGCATGTCCGGCAGGTGGTTCCAGTCTGTCCAGGACGTGGTTCCAGCGTGTCCGGCACGTGGTTCTCTTACGTCTGAGAGGTGGTTCCTGCATGCCTGGCAGGTTATTGCGGATTGTCTGCCAGGTGGTTCTCTCATAGCCAGCTGTTGATTTTGGCCTGTCAGGCAGGTGGTTCTGGTGAGTCCAGCAGGTGGCTCCGGCGTGCTCGGCAGGTGGTTCTGGCATGTGTGGCAGGTGGTTCCGGCGAGTTGAGCAGCTGGTTCCAGCCTGTCCGTCAGGTTAGGGTTAGGGATAGGCTTAGGGTTACGGTTAGGGTTAGGGTTTAGGGTTTGGGGTTAGGGGTTAGGGTTAGGGGTAGGGTTAGGGTTAGGGTTACGGTTGGGTTAGGGTTTAGGGTTAGGCTTAGGGTTAGGGGATAGGGTTAGGGTTAGGGTTTGGGGATAGGGTTAGGGTTAGGGTTAGGGTTAGGGCCCGGCGCGTGGTTCCGGCGAGGCGAGCAGGTGGCTCCGGCGCGCTCGGCAGGTGCTTCCGCTGGGCCCGGCAGGTGGTTCCGGCGAGGCGAGCAGGTGGCTCCGGCGTGCTTGGCACGTGCTTCCGCTGGGCCCGGCAGGTGGTTCCGGCGAGGCGAGCAGGTGGCTCCGGCGCGCTCGGCAGGTGCTTCCGCTGCACCCGGCAGGTGGTTCCGGCGAGGCGAGCAGGTGGCTCCGGCGCGCCCGGCAGGTGCTTCCGCTGGGCCTGGCAGGTGGTTCCGGCGAGGCGAGCAGGTGGCTCCGGCGTGCCGGGCAGGTGCTTCCGCTGCGCCCGGCAGGTGGTTCCGGCGAGGCGAGCAGGTTGTTCCTGCGTGCTCGGCAGGTGGTTCAGTTGGGTCTGGCAGGTGGTTTCGGTCTGTTCGGGCTGTGGTTCCAGCATCTCAGGCACATGGTTCTGGCACGTCTGAGAGGTGGTTCCGGCTGGCCCTGCAGGTGTTTCTGGAGTCTCCGCCAAGTGGTTCTGGCGTAGCTGGCAGGTGATGTTGGCGTGACTGGCAGGTGGTTCCAGCCAGCCCGGCAGGTGTTTCCGGAGTGTTCACCAACTGGCTGTGGCGTAGCCGGCAGGTGATTTTGGCGTGTCCGACAGGTGGTTCTGGCGAGTCGAGCAGGTGCTTCCGGCATGCTCGGCAGGTGCTTCCGGTGTCATTGGCATGTGGTTCTGGCAGGTCTGAGAGGTGGTTCCGGCATGCCTGACAGGTGATTCCGGAGTGTTCGCCAAGCGGTTCTGGCATAGGCGGCAGGTGATTTTGCCATGTCCAGAATGTGGTTCCAGCGAGTCGAACATGTGGTTCCGGCGTGTCCGGCAGGTGTTTCCGGTCTGTCCAGCAGGTGGTTCTGGGGTGTCCGGCATGAGGTTCTGGCACGTCTGAGAGGTGGTTCCGGCCGGCCCGACATGCGTTTGCGGAGTGTCCGCCACGTGGTTCAGGCACGTCTGAGAGGTGGTTCCAGCATGCCCGGCAGGTTTTCCCGGAGAGTCCTCCAAGTGGTTCTGGCGTAGCCCGCAGGTGATTTTGGTGTGTCCGGCAGGTTGTTCCTTTCTGTCCGATAGGTTGTTCCGGCATGTCCAGCACGTGCTTCTGGCACTTCTGAGAGGTGGTTCTGGCATGCCGGGCAGGTTATTCCGGAGTGTCCGGTAAGTGGTTCTGGTGTAGCCGGCAGTTCATTTTGGCGTGTCTGGCACATGGGTCCTGCGAGTCGAGCAGGTGGTTCCGGCGTGCTCGGCAGGTGGTCCAGGCATGTCCGGCAGGTGGTTCCAGTCTGTCCAGGACGTGGTTCCAGCGTGTCCGGCACGTGGTTCTCTTACGTCTGAGAGGTGGTTCCTGCATGCCTGGCAGGTTATTGCGGATTGTCTGCCAGGTGGTTCTCTCATAGCCAGCTGTTGATTTTGGCCTGTCAGGCAGGTGGTTCTGGTGAGTCCAGCAGGTGGCTCCGGCGTGCTCGGCAGGTGGTTCTGGCATGTCTGGCAGGTGGTTCCGGCGAGTTGAGCAGCTGGTTCCAGCCTGTCCGTCAGGTTAGGGTTAGGGATAGGGTTAGGGTTACGGTTAGGGTTAGGGTTTAGGGTTTGGGGTTAGGGGTTAGGGTTAGGGGTAGGGTTAGGGTTAGGGTTACGGTTGGGTTAGGGTTTAGGGTTAGGCTTAGGGTTAGGGGTTAGGGTTAGGGTTAGGGTTTGGGGATAGGGTTAGGGTTAGGGTTAGGGTTAGGGCCCGGCGCGTGGTTCCGGCGAGGCGAGCAGGTGGCTCCGGCGCGCTCGGCAGGTGCTTCCGCTGGGCCCGGCAGGTGGTTCCGGCGAGGCGAGCAGGTGGCTCCGGCGTGCTTGACACGTGCTTGCGCTGGGCCCGGCAGGTGGTTCCGGCGAGGCGAGCAGGTGGCTCCGGCGCGCTCGGGAGGTGCTTCCGCTGCACCCGGCAGGTGGTTCCGGCGAGGCGAGCAGGTGGCTCCGGCGCGCCCAGCAGGTGGTTCCGGCGAGGCGAGCAGGTGGCTCCGGCGCGCTCGGCAGGTGCTTCCGCTGGGCCAGGCTGGTGTTTCCGGCGAGGCGAGCAGGTGGCTCCGGCGCGCTCGGCAGGTGGTTCTGGCATGTCTGGCAGGTGGTTCCGGCGAGTTGAGCAGCTGGTTCCAGCCTGTCCGTCAGGTTAGGGTTAGGGATAGGGTTAGGGTTACGGTTAGGGTTAGGGTTTAGGGTTTGGGGTTAGGGTTTAGGGTTAGGGGTAGGGTTAGGGTTAGGGTTACGGTTGGGTTAGGGTTTAGGGTTAGGCTTAGGGTTAGGGGATAGGGTTAGGGTTAGGGTTTGGGGATAGGGTTAGGGTTAGGGTTAGGGTTAGGGCCCGGCGCGTGGTTCCGGCGAGGCGAGCAGGTGGCTCCGGCGCGCTCGGCAGGTGCTTCCGCTGGGCCCGGCAGGTGGTTCCGGCGAGGCGAGCAGGTGGCTCCGGCGTGCTTGGCACGTGCTTCCCCTGGGCCCGGCAGGTGGTTCCGGCGAGGCGAGCAGGTGGCTCCGGCGCGCCCGGCAGGTGCTTCCGCTGGGCGTGGCAGGTGGTTCCGGCGAGGCGAGCAGGTGGCTCCGGCGCGCCGGGCAGGTGGTTCCGGCGAGGCGAGCAGGTGGCTCCGGCGCGCTCGGCAGGTGCTTCCGCTGCGCCCGGCAGGTGGTTCCGGCGAGGCGAGCAGGTTGTTCCTGCGTGCTCGGCAGGTGGTTCAGTTGGGTCTGGCAGGTGGTTTCGGTCTGTTCGGGCTGTGGTTCCAGCATCTCAGGCACATGGTTCTGGCACGTCTGAGAGGTGGTTCCGGCTGGCCCAGCAGGTGTTTCTGGAGTCTCCGCCAAGTGGTTCTGGCGTAGCTGGCAGGTGATGTTGGCGTGACTGGCAGGTGGTTCCAGCCAGCCCGGCAGGTGTTTCCGGAGTGTTCACCAACTGGCTGTGGCGTAGCCGGCAGGTGATTTTGGCGTGTCCGACAGGTGGTTCTGGCGAGTCGAGCAGGTGCTTCCGGCATGCTCGGCAGGTGCTTCCGGTGTCATTGGCATGTGGTTCTGGCAGGTCTGAGAGGTGGTTCCGGCATGCCTGACAGGTGATTCCGGAGTGTTCGCCAAGCGGTTCTGGCATAGGCGGCAGGTGATTTTGCCATGTCCAGAATGTGGTTCCAGCGAGTCGAACATGTGGTTCCGGCGTGTCCGGCAGGTGTTTCCGGTCTGTCCAGCAGGTGGTTCTGGGGTGTCCGGCATGAGGTTCTGGCACGTCTGAGAGGTGGTTCCGGCCGGCCCGACATGCGTTTCCGGAGTGTCCGCCACGTGGTTCAGGCACGTCTGAGAGGTGGTTCCAGCATGCCCGGCAGGTTTTCCCGGAGAGTCCTCCAAGTGGTTCTGGCGTAGCCCGCAGGTGATTTTGGTGTGTCCGGCAGGTTGTTCCGTTCTGTCCGATAGGTTGTTCCGGCATGTCCAGCACGTGCTTCTGGCACTTCTGAGAGGTGGTTCTGGCATGCCGGGCAGGTTATTCCGGAGTGTCCGGTAAGTGGTTCTGGTGTAGCCGGCAGTTCATTTTGGCGTGTCTGGCACATGGGTCCTGCGAGTCGAGCAGGTGGTTCCGGCGTGCTCGGCAGGTGGTCCAGGCATGTCCGGCAGGTGGTTCCAGTCTGTCCAGGACGTGGTTCCAGCGTGTCCGGCACGTGGTTCTCTTACGTCTGAGAGGTGGTTCCTGCATGCCTGGCAGGTTATTGCGGATTGTCTGCCAGGTGGTTCTCTCATAGCCAGCTGTTGATTTTGGCCTGTCAGGCAGGTGGTTCTGGTGAGTCCAGCAGGTGGCTCCGGCGTGCTCGGCAGGTGGTTCTGGCATGTCTGGCAGGTGGTTCCGGCGAGTTGAGCAGCTGGTTCCAGCCTGTCCGTCAGGTTAGGGTTAGGGATAGGCTTAGGGTTACGGTTAGGGTTAGGGTTTAGGGTTTGGGGTTAGGGGTTAGGGTTAGGGGTAGGGTTAGGGTTAGGGTTACGGTTGGGTTAGGGTTTAGGGTTAGGCTTAGGGTTAGGGGTTAGGGTTAGGGTTAGGGTTTGGGGATAGGGTTAGGGTTAGGGTTAGGGTTAGGGCCCGGCACGTGGTTCCGGCGAGGCGAGCAGGTGGCTCCGGCGCGCTCGGCAGGTGCTTCCGCTGGGCCCGGCAGGTGGTTCCGGCGAGGCGAGCAGGTGGCTCCGGCGTGCTTGACACGTGCTTGCGCTGGGCCCGGCAGGTGGTTCCGGCGAGGCGAGCAGGTGGCTCCGGCGCGCTCGGGAGGTGCTTCCGCTGCACCCGGCAGGTGGTTCCGGCGAGGCGAGCAGGTGGCTCCGGCGCGCCCAGCAGGTGGTTCCGGCGAGGCGAGCAGGTGGCTCCGGCGCGCTCGGCAGGTGCTTCCGCTGGGCCAGGCTGGTGTTTCCGGCGAGGCGAGCAGGTGGCTCCGGCGCGCTCGGCAGGTGGTTCTGGCATGTCTGGCAGGTGGTTCCGGCGAGTTGAGCAGCTGGTTCCAGCCTGTCCGTCAGGTTAGGGTTAGGGATAGGGTTAGGGTTACGGTTAGGGTTAGGGTTTAGGGTTTGGGGTTAGGGTTTAGGGTTAGGGGTAGGGTTAGGGTTAGGGTTACGGTTGGGTTAGGGTTTAGGGTTAGGCTTAGGGTTAGGGGATAGGGTTAGGGTTAGGGTTTGGGGATAGGGTTAGGGTTAGGGTTAGGGTTAGGGCCCGGCGCGTGGTTCCGGCGAGGCGAGCAGGTGGCTCCGGCGCGCTCGGCAGGTGCTTCCGCTGGGCCCGGCAGGTGGTTCCGGCGAGGCGAGCAGGTGGCTCCGGCGTGCTTGGCACGTGCTTCCCCTGGGCCCGGCAGGTGGTTCCGGCGAGGCGAGCAGGTGGCTCCGGCGCGCCCGGCAGGTGCTTCCGCTGGGCGTGGCAGGTGGTTCCGGCGAGGCGAGCAGGTGGCTCCGGCGCGCCGGGCAGGTGGTTCCGGCGAGGCGAGCAGGTGGCTCCGGCGCGCTCGGCAGGTGCTTCCGCTGCGCCCGGCAGGTGGTTCCGGCGAGGCGAGCAGGTTGTTCCTGCGTGCTCGGCAGGTGGTTCAGTTGGGTCTGGCAGGTGGTTTCGGTCTGTTCGGGCTGTGGTTCCAGCATCTCAGGCACATGGTTCTGGCACGTCTGAGAGGTGGTTCCGGCTGGCCCAGCAGGTGTTTCTGGAGTCTCCGCCAAGTGGTTCTGGCGTAGCTGGCAGGTGATGTTGGCGTGACTGGCAGGTGGTTCCAGCCAGCCCGGCAGGTGTTTCCGGAGTGTTCACCAACTGGCTGTGGCGTAGCCGGCAGGTGATTTTGGCGTGTCCGACAGGTGGTTCTGGCGAGTCGAGCAGGTGCTTCCGGCATGCTCGGCAGGTGCTTCCGGTGTCATTGGCATGTGGTTCTGGCAGGTCTGAGAGGTGGTTCCGGCATGCCTGACAGGTGATTCCGGAGTGTTCGCCAAGCGGTTCTGGCATAGGCGGCAGGTGATTTTGCCATGTCCAGAATGTGGTTCCAGCGAGTCGAACATGTGGTTCCGGCGTGTCCGGCAGGTGTTTCCGGTCTGTCCAGCAGGTGGTTCTGGGGTGTCCGGCATGAGGTTCTGGCACGTCTGAGAGGTGGTTCCGGCCGGCCCGACATGCGTTTCCGGAGTGTCCGCCACGTGGTTCAGGCACGTCTGAGAGGTGGTTCCAGCATGCCCTGCAGGTTTTCCCGGAGAGTCCTCCAAGTGGTTCTGGCGTAGCCCGCAGGTGATTTTGGTGTGTCCGGCAGGTTGTTCCGTTCTGTCCGATAGGTTGTTCCGGCATGTCCAGCACGTGCTTCTGGTACTTCTGAGAGGTGGTTCTGGCATGCCGGGCAGGTTATTCCGGAGTGTCCGGTAAGTGGTTCTGGTGTAGCCGGCAGTTCATTTTGGCGTGTCTGGCACATGGGTCCTGCGAGTCGAGCAGGTGGTTCCGGCGTGCTCGGCAGGTGGTCCAGGCATGTCCGGCAGGTGGTTCCAGTCTGTCCAGGACGTGGTTCCAGCGTGTCCGGCACGTGGTTCTCTTACGTCTGAGAGGTGGTTCCTGCATGCCTGGCAGGTTATTGCGGATTGTCTGCCAGGTGGTTCTCTCATAGCCAGCTGTTGATTTTGGCCTGTCAGGCAGGTGGTTCTGGTGAGTCCAGCAGGTGGCTCCGGCGTGCTCGGCAGGTGGTTCTGGCATGTCTGGCAGGTGGTTCCGGCGAGTTGAGCAGCTGGTTCCAGCCTGTCCGTCAGGTTAGGGTTAGGGATAGGCTTAGGGTTACGGTTAGGGTTAGGGTTTAGGGTTTGGGGTTAGGGGTTAGGGTTAGGGGTAGGGTTAGGGTTAGGGTTACGGTTGGGTTAGGGTTTAGGGTTAGGCTTAGGGTTAGGGGATAGGGTTAGGGTTAGGGTTTGGGGATAGGGTTAGGGTTAGGGTTAGGGTTAGGGCCCGGCGCGTGGTTCCGGCGAGGCGAGCAGGTGGCTCCGGCGCGCTCGGCAGGTGCTTCCGCTGGGCCCGGCAGGTGGTTCCGGCGAGGCGAGCAGGTGGCTCCGGCGTGCTTGGCACGTGCTTCCGCTGGGCCCGGCAGGTGGTTCCGGCGAGGCGAGCAGGTGGCTCCGGCGCGCTCGGCAGGTGCTTCCGCTGCACCCGGCAGGTGGTTCCGGCGAGGCGAGCAGGTGGCTCCGGCGCGCCCGGCAGGTGCTTCCGCTGGGCCTGGCAGGTGGTTCCGGCGAGGCGAGCAGGTGGCTCCGGCGTGCCGGGCAGGTGCTTCCGCTGCGCCCGGCAGGTGGTTCCAGCGAGGCGAGCAGGTTGTTCCTGCGTGCTCGGCAGGTGGTTCAGTTGGGTCTGGCAGGTGGTTTCGGTCTGTTCGGGCTGTGGTTCCAGCATCTCAGGCACATGGTTCTGGCACGTCTGAGAGGTGGTTCCGGCTGGCCCTGCAGGTGTTTCTGGAGTCTCCGCCAAGTGGTTCTGGTGTAGCTGGCAGGTGATGTTGGCGTGACTGGCAGGTGGTTCCAGCCAGCCCGGCAGGTGTTTCCGGAGTGTTCACCAACTGGCTGTGGCGTAGCCGGCAGGTGATTTTGGCGTGTCCGACAGGTGGTTCTGGCGAGTCGAGCAGGTGCTTCCGGCATGCTCGGCAGGTGCTTCCGGTGTCATTGGCATGTGGTTCTGGCAGGTCTGAGAGGTGGTTCCGGCATGCCTGACAGGTGATTCCGGAGTGTTCGCCAAGCGGTTCTGGCATAGGCGGCAGGTGATTTTGCCATGTCCAGAATGTGGTTCCAGCGAGTCGAACATGTGGTTCCGGCGTGTCCGGCAGGTGTTTCCGGTCTGTCCAGCAGGTGGTTCTGGGGTGTCCGGCATGAGGTTCTGGCACGTCTGAGAGGTGGTTCCGGCCGGCCCGACATGCGTTTCCGGAGTGTCCGCCACGTGGTTCAGGCACGTCTGAGAGGTGGTTCCAGCATGCCCGGCAGGTTTTCCCGGAGAGTCCTCCAAGTGGTTCTGGCGTAGCCCGCAGGTGATTTTGGTGTGTCCGGCAGGTTGTTCCGTTCTGTCCGATAGGTTGTTCCGGCATGTCCAGCACGTGCTTCTGGCACTTCTGAGAGGTGGTTCTGGCATGCCGGGCAGGTTATTCCGGAGTGTCCGGTAAGTGGTTCTGGTGTAGCCGGCAGTTCATTTTGGCGTGTCTGGCACATGGGTCCTGCGAGTCGAGCAGGTGGTTCCGGCGTGCTCGGCAGGTGGTCCAGGCATGTCCGGCAGGTGGTTCCAGTCTGTCCAGGACGTGGTTCCAGCGTGTCCGGCACGTGGTTCTCTTACGTCTGAGAGGTGGTTCCTGCATGCCTGGCAGGTTATTGCGGATTGTCTGCCAGGTGGTTCTCTCATAGCCAGCTGTTGATTTTGGCCTGTCAGGCAGGTGGTTGTGGTGAGTCCAGCAGGTGGCTCCGGCGTGCTCGGCAGGTGGTTCTGGCATGTCTGGCAGGTGGTTCTGGCGAGTTGAGCAGCTGGTTCCAGCCTGTCCGTCAGGTTAGGGTTAGGGATAGGCTTAGGGTTACGGTTAGGGTTAGGGTTTAGGGTTTGGGGTTAGGGGTTAGGGTTAGGGGTAGGGTTAGGGTTAGGGTTACGGTTGGGTTAGGGTTTAGGGTTAGGCTTAGGGTTAGGGGATAGGGTTAGGGTTAGCGTTTGGGGATAGGGTTAGGGTTAGGGTTAGGGTTAGGGCCCGGCGCGTGGTTCCGGCGAGGCGAGCAGGTGGCTCCGGCGCGCTCGGCAGGTGCTTCCGCTGGGCCCGGCAGGTGGTTCCGGCGAGGCGAGCAGGTGGCTCCGGCGTGCTTGGCACGTGCTTCCGCTGGGCCCGGCAGGTGGTTCCGGCGAGGCGAGCAGGTGGCTCCGGCGCGCTCGGCAGGTGCTTCCGCTGCACCCGGCAGGTGGTTCCGGCGAGGCGAGCAGGTGGCTCCGGCGCGCCCGGCAGGTGCTTCCGCTGGGCGTGGCAGGTGGTTCCGGCGAGGCGAGCAGGTGGCTCCGGCGCGCCGGGCAGGTGGTTCCGGCGAGGCGAGCAGGTGGCTCCGGCGCGCTCGGCAGGTGCTTCCGCTGCGCCCGGCAGGTGGTTCCGGGGAGGCGAGCAGGTTGTTCCTGCGTGCTCGGCAGGTGGTTCAGTTGGGTCTGGCAGGTGGTTTCGGTCTGTTCGGGCTGTGGTTCCAGCATCTCAGGCACATGGTTCTGGCACGTCTGAGAGGTGGTTCCGGCTGGCCCAGCAGGTGGTTCTGGAGTCTCCGCCAAGTGGTTCTGGCGTAGCTGGCAGGTGATGTTGGCGTGACTGGCAGGTGGTTCCAGCCAGCCCGGCAGGTGTTTCCGGAGTGTTCACCAACTGGCTGTGGCGTAGCCGGCAGGTGATTTTGGCGTGTCCGACAGGTGGTTCTGGCGAGTCGAGCAGGTGCTTCCGGCATGCTCGGCAGGTGCTTCCGGTGTCATTGGCATGTGGTTCTGGCAGGTCTGAGAGGTGGTTCCGGCATGCCTGACAGGTGATTCCGGAGTGTTCGCCAAGCGGTTCTGGCATAGGCGGCAGGTGATTTTGCCATGTCCAGAATGTGGTTCCAGCGAGTCGAACATGTGGTTCCGGCGTGTCCGGCAGGTGTTTCCGGTCTGTCCAGCAGGTGGTTCTGGGGTGTCCGGCATGAGGTTCTGGCACGTCTGAGAGGTGGTTCCGGCCGGCCCGACATGCGTTTCCGGAGTGTCCGCCACGTGGTTCAGGCACGTCTGAGAGGTGGTTCCAGCATGCCCTGCAGGTTTTCCCGGAGAGTCCTCCAAGTGGTTCTGGCGTAGCCCGCAGGTGATTTTGGTGTGTCCGGCAGGTTGTTCCGTTCTGTCCGATAGGTTGTTCCGGCATGTCCAGCACGTGCTTCTGGTACTTCTGAGAGGTGGTTCTGGCATGCCGGGCAGGTTATTCCGGAGTGTCCGGTAAGTGGTTCTGGTGTAGCCGGCAGTTCATTTTGGCGTGTCTGGCACATGGGTCCTGCGAGTCGAGCAGGTGGTTCCGGCGTGCTCGGCAGGTGGTCCAGGCATGTCCGGCAGGTGGTTCCAGTCTGTCCAGGACGTGGTTCCAGCGTGTCCGGCACGTGGTTCTCTTACGTCTGAGAGGTGGTTCCTGCATGCCTGGCAGGTTATTGCGGATTGTCTGCCAGGTGGTTCTCTCATAGCCAGCTGTTGATTTTGGCCTGTCAGGCAGGTGGTTCTGGTGAGTCCAGCAGGTGGCTCCGGCGTGCTCGGCAGGTGGTTCTGGCATGTCTGGCAGGTGGTTCCGGCCAGTTGAGCAGCTGGTTCCAGCCTGTCCGTCAGGTTAGGGTTAGGGATAGGCTTAGGGTTACGGTTAGGGTTAGGGTTTAGGGTTTGGGGTTAGGGGTTAGGGTTAGGGGTAGGGTTAGGGTTAGGGTTACGGTTGGGTTAGGGTTTAGGGTTAGGCTTAGGGTTAGGGGATAGGGTTAGGGTTAGGGTTTGGGGATAGGGTTAGGGTTAGGGTTAGGGTTAGGGCCCGGCGCGTGGTTCCGGCGAGGCGAGCAGGTGGCTCCGGCGCGCTCGGCAGGTGCTTCCGCTGGGCCCGGCAGGTGGTTCCGGCGAGGCGAGCAGGTGGCTCCGGCGTGCTTGGCACGTGCTTCCGCTGGGCCCGGCAGGTGGTTCCGGCGAGGCGAGCAGGTGGCTCCGGCGCGCTCGGCAGGTGCTTCCGCTGCACCCGGCAGGTGGTTCCGGCGAGGCGAGCAGGTGGCTCCGGCGCGCCCGGCAGGTGCTTCCGCTGGGCCTGGCAGGTGGTTCCGGCGAGGCGAGCAGGTGGCTCCGGCGTGCCGGGCAGGTGCTTCCGCTGCGCCCGGCAGGTGGTTCCAGCGAGGCGAGCAGGTTGTTCCTGCGTGCTCGGCAGGTGGTTCAGTTGGGTCTGGCAGGTGGTTTCGGTCTGTTCGGGCTGTGGTTCCAGCATCTCAGGCACATGGTTCTGGCACGTCTGAGAGGTGGTTCCGGCTGGCCCTGCAGGTGTTTCTGGAGTCTCCGCCAAGTGGTTCTGGTGTAGCTGGCAGGTGATGTTGGCGTGACTGGCAGGTGGTTCCAGCCAGCCCGGCAGGTGTTTCCGGAGTGTTCACCAACTGGCTGTGGCGTAGCCGGCAGGTGATTTTGGCGTGTCCGACAGGTGGTTCTGGCGAGTCGAGCAGGTGCTTCCGGCATGCTCGGCAGGTGCTTCCGGTGTCATTGGCATGTGGTTCTGGCAGGTCTGAGAGGTGGTTCCGGCATGCCTGACAGGTGATTCCGGAGTGTTCGCCAAGCGGTTCTGGCATAGGCGGCAGGTGATTTTGCCATGTCCAGAATGTGGTTCCAGCGAGTCGAACATGTGGTTCCGGCGTGTCCGGCAGGTGTTTCCGGTCTGTCCAGCAGGTGGTTCTGGGGTGTCCGGCATGAGGTTCTGGCACGTCTGAGAGGTGGTTCCGGCCGGCCCGACATGCGTTTCCGGAGTGTCCGCCACGTGGTTCAGGCACGTCTGAGAGGTGGTTCCAGCATGCCCGGCAGGTTTTCCCGGAGAGTCCTCCAAGTGGTTCTGGCGTAGCCCGCAGGTGATTTTGGTGTGTCCGGCAGGTTGTTCCGTTCTGTCCGATAGGTTGTTCCGGCATGTCCAGCACGTGCTTCTGGCACTTCTGAGAGGTGGTTCTGGCATGCCGGGCAGGTTATTCCGGAGTGTCCGGTAAGTGGTTCTGGTGTAGCCGGCAGTTCATTTTGGCGTGTCTGGCACATGGGTCCTGCGAGTCGAGCAGGTGGTTCCGGCGTGCTCGGCAGGTGGTCCAGGCATGTCCGGCAGGTGGTTCCAGTCTGTCCAGGACGTGGTTCCAGCGTGTCCGGCACGTGGTTCTCTTACGTCTGAGAGGTGGTTCCTGCATGCCTGGCAGGTTATTGCGGATTGTCTGCCAGGTGGTTCTCTCATAGCCAGCTGTTGATTTTGGCCTGTCAGGCAGGTGGTTGTGGTGAGTCCAGCAGGTGGCTCCGGCGTGCTCGGCAGGTGGTTCTGGCATGTCTGGCAGGTGGTTCTGGCGAGTTGAGCAGCTGGTTCCAGCCTGTCCGTCAGGTTAGGGTTAGGGATAGGCTTAGGGTTACGGTTAGGGTTAGGGTTTAGGGTTTGGGGTTAGGGGTTAGGGTTAGGGGTAGGGTTAGGGTTAGGGTTACGGTTGGGTTAGGGTTTAGGGTTAGGCTTAGGGTTAGGGGATAGGGTTAGGGTTAGCGTTTGGGGATAGGGTTAGGGTTAGGGTTAGGGTTAGGGCCCGGCGCGTGGTTCCGGCGAGGCGAGCAGGTGGCTCCGGCGCGCTCGGCAGGTGCTTCCGCTGGGCCCGGCAGGTGGTTCCGGCGAGGCGAGCAGGTGGCTCCGGCGTGCTTGGCACGTGCTTCCGCTGGGCCCGGCAGGTGGTTCCGGCGAGGCGAGCAGGTGGCTCCGGCGCGCTCGGCAGGTGCTTCCGCTGCACCCGGCAGGTGGTTCCGGCGAGGCGAGCAGGTGGCTCCGGCGCGCCCGGCAGGTGCTTCCGCTGGGCGTGGCAGGTGGTTCCGGCGAGGCGAGCAGGTGGCTCCGGCGCGCCGGGCAGGTGGTTCCGGCGAGGCGAGCAGGTGGCTCCGGCGCGCTCGGCAGGTGCTTCCGCTGCGCCCGGCAGGTGGTTCCGGGGAGGCGAGCAGGTTGTTCCTGCGTGCTCGGCAGGTGGTTCAGTTGGGTCTGGCAGGTGGTTTCGGTCTGTTCGGGCTGTGGTTCCAGCATCTCAGGCACATGGTTCTGGCACGTCTGAGAGGTGGTTCCGGCTGGCCCAGCAGGTGGTTCTGGAGTCTCCGCCAAGTGGTTCTGGCGTAGCTGGCAGGTGATGTTGGCGTGACTGGCAGGTGGTTCCAGCCAGCCCGGCAGGTGTTTCCGGAGTGTTCACCAACTGGCTGTGGCGTAGCCGGCAGGTGATTTTGGCGTGTCCGACAGGTGGTTCTGGCGAGTCGAGCAGGTGCTTCCGGCATGCTCGGCAGGTGCTTCCGGTGTCATTGGCATGTGGTTCTGGCAGGTCTGAGAGGTGGTTCCGGCATGCCTGACAGGTGATTCCGGAGTGTTCGCCAAGCGGTTCTGGCATAGGCGGCAGGTGATTTTGCCATGTCCAGAATGTGGTTCCAGTGAGTCGAACATGTGGTTCCGGCGTGTCCGGCAGGTGTTTCCGGTCTGTCCAGCAGGTGGTTCTGGGGTGTCCGGCATGAGGTTCTGGCACGTCTGAGAGGTGGTTCCGGCCGGCCCGACATGCGTTTCCGGAGTGTCCGCCACGTGGTTCAGGCACGTCTGAGAGGTGGTTCCAGCATGCCCGGCAGGTTTTCCCGGAGAGTCCTCCAAGTGGTTCTGGCGTAGCCCGCAGGTGATTTTGGTGTGTCCGGCAGGTTGTTCCGTTCTGTCCGATAGGTTGTTCCGGCATGTCCAGCACGTGCTTCTGGCACTTCTGAGAGGTGGTTCTGGCATGCCGGGCAGGTTATTCCGGAGTGTCCGGTAAGTGGTTCTGGTGTAGCCGGCAGTTCATTTTGGCGTGTCTGGCACATGGGTCCTGCGAGTCGAGCAGGTGGTTCCGGCGTGCTCGGCAGGTGGTCCAGGCATGTCCGGCAGGTGGTTCCAGTCTGTCCAGGACGTGGTTCCAGCGTGTCCGGCACGTGGTTCTCTTACGTCTGAGAGGTGGTTCCTGCATGCCTGGCAGGTTATTGCGGATTGTCTGCCAGGTGGTTCTCTCATAGCCAGCTGTTGATTTTGGCCTGTCAGGCAGGTGGTTCTGGTGAGTCCAGCAGGTGGCTCCGGCGTGCTCGGCAGGTGGTTCTGGCATGTCTGGCAGGTGGTTCCGGCCAGTTGAGCAGCTGGTTCCAGCCTGTCCGTCAGGTTAGGGTTAGGGATAGGCTTAGGGTTACGGTTAGGGTTAGGGTTTAGGGTTTGGGGTTAGGGGTTAGGGTTAGGGGTAGGGTTAGGGTTAGGGTTACGGTTGGGTTAGGGTTTAGGGTTAGGCTTAGGGTTAGGGGTTAGGGTTAGGGTTAGGGTTTGGGGATAGGGTTAGGGTTAGGGTTAGGGTTAGGGCCCGGCACGTGGTTCCGGCGAGGCGAGCAGGTGGCTCCGGCGCGCTCGGCAGGTGCTTCCGCTGGGCCCGGCAGGTGGTTCCGGCGAGGCGAGCAGGTGGCTCCGGCGTGCTTGACACGTGCTTGCGCTGGGCCCGGCAGGTGGTTCCGGCGAGGCGAGCAGGTGGCTCCGGCGCGCTCGGGAGGTGCTTCCGCTGCACCCGGCAGGTGGTTCCAGCGAGGCGAGCAGGTGGCTCCGGCGCGCCCAGCAGGTGGTTCCGGCGAGGCGAGCAGGTGGCTCCGGCGTGCTTGGCACGTGCTTCCGCTGGGCCCGGCAGGTGGTTCCGGCGAGGCGAGCAGGTGGCTCCGGCGCGCCCGGCAGGTGCTTCCGCTGGGCGTGGCAGGTGGTTCCGGCGAGGCGAGCAGGTGGCTCCGGCGCGCCGAGCAGGTGGTTCCGGCGAGGCGAGCAGGTGGCTCCGGCGCGCTCGGCAGGTGCTTCCGCTGCGCCCGGCAGGTGGTTCCGGCGAGGCGAGCAGGTTGTTCCTGCTTGCTCGGCAGGTGGTTCAGTTGGGTCTGGCAGGTGGTTTCGGTCTGTTCGGGCTGTGGTTCCAGCATCTCAGGCACATGGTTCTGGCACGTCTGAGAGGTGGTTCCGGCTGGCCCTGCAGGTGTTTCTGGAGTCTCCGCCAAGTGTTTCAGGCGTAGCTGGCAGGTGATGTTGGCGTGACTGGCAGGTGGTTCCAGCCAGCCCGGCAGGTGTTTCCGGAGTGTTCACCAACTGGCTGTGGCGTAGCCGGCAGGTGATTTTGGCGTGTCCGACAGGTGGTTCTGGCGAGTCGAGCAGGTGCTTCCGGCATGCTCGGCAGGTGCTTCCGGTGTCATTGGCATGTGGTTCTGGCAGGTCTGAGAGGTGGTTCCGGCATGCCTGACAGGTGATTCCGGAGTGTTCGCCAAGCGGTTCTGGCATAGGCGGCAGGTGATTTTGCCATGTCCAGAATGTGGTTCCAGCGAGTCGAACATGTGGTTCCGGCGTGTCCGGCAGGTGTTTCCGGTCTGTCCAGCAGGTGGTTCTGGGGTGTCCGGCATGAGGTTCTGGCACGTCTGAGAGGTGGTTCCAGCCGGCCCGACATGCGTTTCCGGAGTGTCCGCCACGTGGTTCAGGCACGTCTGAGAGGTGGTTCCAGCATGCCCTGCAGGTTTTCCCGGAGAGTCCTCCAAGTGGTTCTGGCGTAGCCCGCAGGTGATTTTGGTGTGTCCGGCAGGTTGTTCCGTTCTGTCCGATAGGTTGTTCCGGCATGTCCAGCACGTGCTTCTGGCACTTCTGAGAGGTGGTTCTGGCATGCCGGGCAGGTTATTCCGGAGTGTCCGGTAAGTGGTTCTGGTGTAGCCGGCAGTTCATTTTGGCGTGTCTGGCACATGGGTCCTGCGAGTCGAGCAAGTGGTTCCGGCGTGCTCGGCAGGTGGTCCAGGCATGTCCGGCAGGTGGTTCCAGTCTGTCCAGGACGTGGTTCCAGCGTGTCCGGCACGTGGTTCTCTTACGTCTGAGAGGTGGTTCCTGCATGCCTGGCAGGTTATTGCGGATTGTCTGCCAGGTGGTTCTCTCATAGCCAGCTGTTGATTTTGGCCTGTCAGGCAGGTGGTTCTGGTGAGTCCAGCAGGTGGCTCCGGCGTGCTCGGCAGGTGGTTCTGGCATGTCTGGCAGGTGGTTCCGGCGAGTTGAGCAGCTGGTTCCAGCCTGTCCGTCAGGTTAGGGTTAGGGATAGGCTTAGGGTTACGGTTAGGGTTAGGGTTTAGGGTTTGGGGTTAGGGGTTAGGGTTAGGGGTAGGGTTAGGGTTAGGGTTACGGTTGGGTTAGGGTTTAGGGTTAGGCTTAGGGTTAGGGGTTAGGGTTAGGGTTAGGGTTTGGGGATAGGGTTAGGGTTAGGGTTAGGGTTAGGGCCCGGCACGTGGTTCCGGCGAGGCGAGCAGGTGGCTCCGGCGCGCTCGGCAGGTGCTTCCGCTGGGCCCGGCAGGTGGTTCCGGCGAGGCGAGCAGGTGGCTCCGGCGTGCTTGACACGTGCTTGCGCTGGGCCCGGCAGGTGGTTCCGGCGAGGCGAGCAGGTGGCTCCGGCGCGCTCGGGAGGTGCTTCCGCTGCACCCGGCAGGTGGTTCCGGCGAGGCGAGCAGGTGGCTCCGGCGCGCCCAGCAGGTGGTTCCGGCGAGGCGAGCAGGTGGCTCCGGCGCGCTCGGCAGGTGCTTCCGCTGGGCCAGGCTGGTGTTTCCGGCGAGGCGAGCAGGTGGCTCCGGCGCGCTCGGCAGGTGGTTCTGGCATGTCTGGCAGGTGGTTCCGGCGAGTTGAGCAGCTGGTTCCAGCCTGTCCGTCAGGTTAGGGTTAGGGATAGGGTTAGGGTTACGGTTAGGGTTAGGGTTTAGGGTTTGGGGTTAGGGTTTAGGGTTAGGGGTAGGGTTAGGGTTAGGGTTACGGTTGGGTTAGGGTTTAGGGTTAGGCTTAGGGTTAGGGGATAGGGTTAGGGTTAGGGTTTGGGGATAGGGTTAGGGTTAGGGTTAGGGTTAGGGCCCGGCGCGTGGTTCCGGCGAGGCGAGCAGGTGGCTCCGGCGCGCTCGGCAGGTGCTTCCGCTGGGCCCGGCAGGTGGTTCCGGCGAGGCGAGCAGGTGGCTCCGGCGGGCTTGGCACGTGCTTCCGCTGGGCCCGGCAGGTGGTTCCGGCGAGGCGAGCAGGTGGCTCCGGCGCGCCCGGCAGGTGCTTCCGCTGGGCGTGGCAGGTGGTTCCGGCGAGGCGAGCAGGTGGCTCCGGCGCGCCGAGCAGGTGGTTCCGGCGAGGCGAGCAGGTGGCTCCGGCGCGCTCGGCAGGTGCTTCCGCTGCGCCCGGCAGGTGGTTCCGGCGAGGCGAGCAGGTTGTTCCTGCTTGCTCGGCAGGTGGTTCAGTTGGGTCTGGCAGGTGGTTTCGGTCTGTTCGGGCTGTGGTTCCAGCATCTCAGGCACATGGTTCTGGCACGTCTGAGAGGTGGTTCCGGCTGGCCCAGCAGGTGTTTCTGGAGTCTCCGCCAAGTGTTTCAGGCGTAGCTGGCAGGTGATGTTGGCGTGACTGGCAGGTGGTTCCAGCCAGCCCGGCAGGTGTTTCCGGAGTGTTCACCAACTGGCTGTGGCGTAGCCGGCAGGTGATTTTGGCGTGTCCGACAGGTGGTTCTGGCGAGTCGAGCAGGTGCTTCCGGCATGCTCGGCAGGTGCTTCCGGTGTCATTGGCATGTGGTTCTGGCAGGTCTGAGAGGTGGTTCCGGCATGCCTGACAGGTGATTCCGGAGTGTTCGCCAAGCGGTTCTGGCATAGGCGGCAGGTGATTTTGCCATGTCCAGAATGTGGTTCCAGCGAGTCGAACATGTGGTTCCGGCGTGTCCGGCAGGTGTTTCCGGTCTGTCCAGCAGGTGGTTCTGGGGTGTCCGGCATGAGGTTCTGGCACGTCTGAGAGGTGGTTCCGGCCGGCCCGACATGCGTTTGCGGAGTGTCCGCCACGTGGTTCAGGCACGTCTGAGAGGTGGTTCCAGCATGCCCGGCAGGTTTTCCCGGAGAGTCCTCCAAGTGGTTCTGGCGTAGCCCGCAGGTGATTTTGGTGTGTCCGGCAGGTTGTTCCGTTCTGTCCGATAGGTTGTTCCGGCATGTCCAGCACGTGCTTCTGGCACTTCTGAGAGGTGGTTCTGGCATGCCGGGCAGGTTATTCCGGAGTGTCCGGTAAGTGGTTCTGGTGTAGCCGGCAGTTCATTTTGGCGTGTCTGGCACATGGGTCCTGCGAGTCGAGCAGGTGGTTCCGGCGTGCTCGGCAGGTGGTCCAGGCATGTCCGGCAGGTGGTTCCAGTCTGTCCAGGACGTGGTTCCAGCGTGTCCGGCACGTGGTTCTCTTACGTCTGAGAGGTGGTTCCTGCATGCCTGGCAGGTTATTGCGGATTGTCTGCCAGGTGGTTCTCTCATAGCCAGCTGTTGATTTTGGCCTGTCAGGCAGGTGGTTCTGGTGAGTCCAGCAGGTGGCTCCGGCGTGCTCGGCAGGTGGTTCTGGCATGTCTGGCAGGTGGTTCCGGCGAGTTGAGCAGCTGGTTCCAGCCTGTCCGTCAGGTTAGGGTTAGGGATAGGCTTAGGGTTACGGTTAGGGTTAGGGTTTAGGGTTTGGGGTTAGGGGTTAGGGTTAGGGGTAGGGTTAGGGTTAGGGTTACGGTTGGGTTAGGGTTTAGGGTTAGGCTTAGGGTTAGGGGTTAGGGTTAGGGTTAGGGTTTGGGGATAGGGTTAGGGTTAGGGTTAGGGTTAGGGCCCGGCACGTGGTTCCGGCGAGGCGAGCAGGTGGCTCCGGCGCGCTCGGCAGGTGCTTCCGCTGGGCCCGGCAGGTGGTTCCGGCGAGGCGAGCAGGTGGCTCCGGCGTGCTTGACACGTGCTTGCGCTGGGCCCGGCAGGTGGTTCCGGCGAGGCGAGCAGGTGGCTCCGGCGCGCTCGGGAGGTGCTTCCGCTGCACCCGGCAGGTGGTTCCGGCGAGGCGAGCAGGTGGCTCCGGCGCGCCCAGCAGGTGGTTCCGGCGAGGCGAGCAGGTGGCTCCGGCGCGCTCGGCAGGTGCTTCCGCTGGGCCAGGCTGGTGTTTCCGGCGAGGCGAGCAGGTGGCTCCGGCGCGCTCGGCAGGTGGTTCTGGCATGTCTGGCAGGTGGTTCCGGCGAGTTGAGCAGCTGGTTCCAGCCTGTCCGTCAGGTTAGGGTTAGGGATAGGGTTAGGGTTACGGTTAGGGTTAGGGTTTAGGGTTTGGGGTTAGGGTTTAGGGTTAGGGGTAGGGTTAGGGTTAGGGTTACGGTTGGGTTAGGGTTTAGGGTTAGGCTTAGGGTTAGGGGATAGGGTTAGGGTTAGGGTTTGGGGATAGGGTTAGGGTTAGGGTTAGGGTTAGGGCCCGGCGCGTGGTTCCGGCGAGGCGAGCAGGTGGCTCCGGCGCGCTCGGCAGGTGCTTCCGCTGGGCCCGGCAGGTGGTTCCGGCGAGGCGAGCAGGTGGCTCCGGCGGGCTTGGCACGTGCTTCCGCTGGGCCCGGCAGGTGGTTCCGGCGAGGCGAGCAGGTGGCTCCGGCGCGCCCGGCAGGTGCTTCCGCTGGGCGTGGCAGGTGGTTCCGGCGAGGCGAGCAGGTGGCTCCGGCGCGCCGAGCAGGTGGTTCCGGCGAGGCGAGCAGGTGGCTCCGGCGCGCTCGGCAGGTGCTTCCGCTGCGCCCGGCAGGTGGTTCCGGCGAGGCGAGCAGGTTGTTCCTGCTTGCTCGGCAGGTGGTTCAGTTGGGTCTGGCAGGTGGTTTCGGTCTGTTCGGGCTGTGGTTCCAGCATCTCAGGCACATGGTTCTGGCACGTCTGAGAGGTGGTTCCGGCTGGCCCTGCAGGTGTTTCTGGAGTCTCCGCCAAGTGTTTCAGGCGTAGCTGGCAGGTGATGTTGGCGTGACTGGCAGGTGGTTCCAGCCAGCCCGGCAGGTGTTTCCGGAGTGTTCACCAACTGGCTGTGGCGTAGCCGGCAGGTGATTTTGGCGTGTCCGACAGGTGGTTCTGGCGAGTCGAGCAGGTGCTTCCGGCATGCTCGGCAGGTGCTTCCGGTGTCATTGGCATGTGGTTCTGGCAGGTCTGAGAGGTGGTTCCGGCATGCCTGACAGGTGATTCCGGAGTGTTCGCCAAGCGGTTCTGGCATAGGCGGCAGGTGATTTTGCCATGTCCAGAATGTGGTTCCAGCGAGTCGAACATGTGGTTCCGGCGTGTCCGGCAGGTGTTTCCGGTCTGTCCAGCAGGTGGTTCTGGGGTGTCCGGCATGAGGTTCTGGCACGTCTGAGAGGTGGTTCCGGCCGGCCCGACATGCGTTTGCGGAGTGTCCGCCACGTGGTTCAGGCACGTCTGAGAGGTGGTTCCAGCATGCCCGGCAGGTTTTCCCGGAGAGTCCTCCAAGTGGTTCTGGCGTAGCCCGCAGGTGATTTTGGTGTGTCCGGCAGGTTGTTCCGTTCTGTCCGATAGGTTGTTCCGGCATGTCCAGCACGTGCTTCTGGCACTTCTGAGAGGTGGTTCTGGCATGCCGGGCAGGTTATTCCGGAGTGTCCGGTAAGTGGTTCTGGTGTAGCCGGCAGTTCATTTTGGCGTGTCTGGCACATGGGTCCTGCGAGTCGAGCAGGTGGTTCCGGCGTGCTCGGCAGGTGGTCCAGGCATGTCCGGCAGGTGGTTCCAGTCTGTCCAGGACGTGGTTCCAGCGTGTCCGGCACGTGGTTCTCTTACGTCTGAGAGGTGGTTCCTGCATGCCTGGCAGGTTATTGCGGATTGTCTGCCAGGTGGTTCTCTCATAGCCAGCTGTTGATTTTGGCCTGTCAGGCAGGTGGTTCTGGTGAGTCCAGCAGGTGGCTCCGGCGTGCTCGGCAGGTGGTTCTGGCATGTCTGGCAGGTGGTTCCGGCGAGTTGAGCAGCTGGTTCCAGCCTGTCCGTCAGGTTAGGGTTAGGGATAGGCTTAGGGTTACGGTTAGGGTTAGGGTTTAGGGTTTGGGGTTAGGGGTTAGGGTTAGGGGTAGGGTTAGGGTTAGGGTTACGGTTGGGTTAGGGTTTAGGGTTAGGCTTAGGGTTAGGGGTTAGGGTTAGGGTTAGGGTTTGGGGATAGGGTTAGGGTTAGGGTTAGGGTTAGGGCCCGGCACGTGGTTCCGGCGAGGCGAGCAGGTGGCTCCGGCGCGCTCGGCAGGTGCTTCCGCTGGGCCCGGCAGGTGGTTCCGGCGAGGCGAGCAGGTGGCTCCGGCGTGCTTGACACGTGCTTGCGCTGGGCCCGGCAGGTGGTTCCGGCGAGGCGAGCAGGTGGCTCCGGCGCGCTCGGGAGGTGCTTCCGCTGCACCCGGCAGGTGGTTCCGGCGAGGCGAGCAGGTGGCTCCGGCGCGCCCAGCAGGTGGTTCCGGCGAGGCGAGCAGGTGGCTCCGGCGCGCTCGGCAGGTGCTTCCGCTGGGCCAGGCTGGTGTTTCCGGCGAGGCGAGCAGGTGGCTCCGGCGCGCTCGGCAGGTGGTTCTGGCATGTCTGGCAGGTGGTTCCGGCGAGTTGAGCAGCTGGTTCCAGCCTGTCCGTCAGGTTAGGGTTAGGGATAGGGTTAGGGTTACGGTTAGGGTTAGGGTTTAGGGTTTGGGGTTAGGGTTTAGGGTTAGGGGTAGGGTTAGGGTTAGGGTTACGGTTGGGTTAGGGTTTAGGGTTAGGCTTAGGGTTAGGGGATAGGGTTAGGGTTAGGGTTTGGGGATAGGGTTAGGGTTAGGGTTAGGGTTAGGGCCCGGCGCGTGGTTCCGGCGAGGCGAGCAGGTGGCTCCGGCGCGCTCGGCAGGTGCTTCCGCTGGGCCCGGCAGGTGGTTCCGGCGAGGCGAGCAGGTGGCTCCGGCGTGCTTGGCACGTGCTTCCGCTGGGCCCGGCAGGTGGTTCCGGCGAGGCGAGCAGGTGGCTCCGGCGCGCCCGGCAGGTGCTTCCGCTGGGCGTGGCAGGTGGTTCCGGCGAGGCGAGCAGGTGGCTCCGGCGCGCCGGGCAGGTGGTTCCGGCGAGGCGAGCAGTTGGCTCCGGCGCGCTCGGCAGGTGCTTCCGCTGCGCCCGGCAGGTGGTTCCGGCGAGGCGAGCAGGTTGTTCCTGCGTGCTCGGCAGGTGGTTCAGTTGGGTCTGGCAGGTGGTTTCGGTCTGTTCGGGCTGTGGTTCCAGCATCTCAGGCACATGGTTCTGGCACGTCTGAGAGGTGGTTCCGGCTGGCCCAGCAGGTGTTTCTGGAGTCTCCGCCAAGTGGTTCTGGCGTAGCTGGCAGGTGATGTTGGCGTGACTGGCAGGTGGTTCCAGCCAGCCCGGCAGGTGTTTCCGGAGTGTTCACCAACTGGCTGTGGCGTAGCCGGCAGGTGATTTTGGCGTGTCCGACAGGTGGTTCTGGCGAGTCGAGCAGGTGCTTCCGGCATGCTCGGCAGGTGCTTCCGGTGTCATTGGCATGTGGTTCTGGCAGGTCTGAGAGGTGGTTCCGGCATGCCTGACAGGTGATTCCGGAGTGTTCGCCAAGCGGTTCTGGCATAGGCGGCAGGTGATTTTGCCATGTCCAGAATGTGGTTCCAGCGAGTCGAACATGTGGTTCCGGCGTGTCCGGCAGGTGTTTCCGGTCTGTCCAGCAGGTGGTTCTGGGGTGTCCGGCATGAGGTTCTGGCACGTCTGAGAGGTGGTTCCGGCCGGCCCGACATGCGTTTCCGGAGTGTCCGCCACGTGGTTCAGGCACGTCTGAGAGGTGGTTCCAGCATGCCCGGCAGGTTTTCCCGGAGAGTCCTCCAAGTGGTTCTGGCGTAGCCCGCAGGTGATTTTGGTGTGTCCGGCAGGTTGTTCCGTTCTGTCCGATAGGTTGTTCCGGCATGTCCAGCACGTGCTTCTGGCACTTCTGAGAGGTGGTTCTGGCATGCCGGGCAGGTTATTCCGGAGTGTCCGGTAAGTGGTTCTGGTGTAGCCGGCAGTTCATTTTGGCGTGTCTGGCACATGGGTCCTGCGAGTCGAGCAGGTGGTTCCGGCGTGCTCGGCAGGTGGTCCAGGCATGTCCGGCAGGTGGTTCCAGTCTGTCCAGGACGTGGTTCCAGCGTGTCCGGCACGTGGTTCTCTTACGTCTGAGAGGTGGTTCCTGCATGCCTGGCAGGTTATTGCGGATTGTCTGCCAGGTGGTTCTCTCATAGCCAGCTGTTGATTTTGGCCTGTCAGGCAGGTGGTTCTGGTGAGTCCAGCAGGTGGCTCCGGCGTGCTCGGCAGGTGGTTCTGGCATGTCTGGCAGGTGGTTCCGGCGAGTTGAGCAGCTGGTTCCAGCCTGTCCGTCAGGTTAGGGTTAGGGATAGGCTTAGGGTTACGGTTAGGGTTAGGGTTTAGGGTTTGGGGTTAGGGGTTAGGGTTAGGGGTAGGGTTAGGGTTAGGGTTACGGTTGGGTTAGGGTTTAGGGTTAGGCTTAGGGTTAGGGGATAGGGTTAGGGTTAGGGTTTGGGGATAGGGTTAGGGTTAGGGTTAGGGTTAGGGCCCGGCGCGTGGTTCCGGCGAGGCGAGCAGGTGGCTCCGGCGCGCTCGGCAGGTGCTTCCGCTGGGCCCGGCAGGTGGTTCCGGCGAGGCGAGCAGGTGGCTCCGGCGTGCTTGGCACGTGCTTCCGCTGGGCCCGGCAGGTGGTTCCGGCGAGGCGAGCAGGTGGCTCCGGCGCGCTCGGCAGGTGCTTCCGCTGCACCCGGCAGGTGGTTCCGGCGAGGCGAGCAGGTGGCTCCGGCGCGCCCGGCAGGTGCTTCCGCTGGGCCTGGCAGGTGGTTCCGGCGAGGCGAGCAGGTGGCTCCGGCGTGCCGGGCAGGTGCTTCCGCTGCGCCCGGCAGGTGGTTCCAGCGAGGCGAGCAGGTTGTTCCTGCGTGCTCGGCAGGTGGTTCAGTTGGGTCTGGCAGGTGGTTTCGGTCTGTTCGGGCTGTGGTTCCAGCATCTCAGGCACATGGTTCTGGCACGTCTGAGAGGTGGTTCCGGCTGGCCCTGCAGGTGTTTCTGGAGTCTCCGCCAAGTGGTTCTGGTGTAGCTGGCAGGTGATGTTGGCGTGACTGGCAGGTGGTTCCAGCCAGCCCGGCAGGTGTTTCCGGAGTGTTCACCAACTGGCTGTGGCGTAGCCGGCAGGTGATTTTGGCGTGTCCGACAGGTGGTTCTGGCGAGTCGAGCAGGTGCTTCCGGCATGCTCGGCAGGTGCTTCCGGTGTCATTGGCATGTGGTTCTGGCAGGTCTGAGAGGTGGTTCCGGCATGCCTGACAGGTGATTCCGGAGTGTTCGCCAAGCGGTTCTGGCATAGGCGGCAGGTGATTTTGCCATGTCCAGAATGTGGTTCCAGCGAGTCGAACATGTGGTTCCGGCGTGTCCGGCAGGTGTTTCCGGTCTGTCCAGCAGGTGGTTCTGGGGTGTCCGGCATGAGGTTCTGGCACGTCTGAGAGGTGGTTCCGGCCGGCCCGACATGCGTTTCCGGAGTGTCCGCCACGTGGTTCAGGCACGTCTGAGAGGTGGTTCCAGCATGCCCGGCAGGTTTTCCCGGAGAGTCCTCCAAGTGGTTCTGGCGTAGCCCGCAGGTGATTTTGGTGTGTCCGGCAGGTTGTTCCGTTCTGTCCGATAGGTTGTTCCGGCATGTCCAGCACGTGCTTCTGGCACTTCTGAGAGGTGGTTCTGGCATGCCGGGCAGGTTATTCCGGAGTGTCCGGTAAGTGGTTCTGGTGTAGCCGGCAGTTCATTTTGGCGTGTCTGGCACATGGGTCCTGCGAGTCGAGCAGGTGGTTCCGGCGTGCTCGGCAGGTGGTCCAGGCATGTCCGGCAGGTGGTTCCACTCTGTCCAGGACGTGGTTCCAGCGTGTCCGGCACGTGGTTCTCTTACGTCTGAGAGGTGGTTCCTGCATGCCTGGCAGGTTATTGCGGATTGTCTGCCAGGTGGTTCTCTCATAGCCAGCTGTTGATTTTGGCCTGTCAGGCAGGTGGTTGTGGTGAGTCCAGCAGGTGGCTCCGGCGTGCTCGGCAGGTGGTTCTGGCATGTCTGGCAGGTGGTTCTGGCGAGTTGAGCAGCTGGTTCCAGCCTGTCCGTCAGGTTAGGGTTAGGGATAGGCTTAGGGTTACGGTTAGGGTTAGGGTTTAGGGTTTGGGGTTAGGGGTTAGGGTTAGGGGTAGGGTTAGGGTTAGGGTTACGGTTGGGTTAGGGTTTAGGGTTAGGCTTAGGGTTAGGGGATAGGGTTAGGGTTAGCGTTTGGGGATAGGGTTAGGGTTAGGGTTAGGGTTAGGGCCCGGCGCGTGGTTCCGGCGAGGCGAGCAGGTGGCTCCGGCGCGCTCGGCAGGTGCTTCCGCTGGGCCCGGCAGGTGGTTCCGGCGAGGCGAGCAGGTGGCTCCGGCGTGCTTGGCACGTGCTTCCGCTGGGCCCGGCAGGTGGTTCCGGCGAGGCGAGCAGGTGGCTCCGGCGCGCTCGGCAGGTGCTTCCGCTGCACCCGGCAGGTGGTTCCGGCGAGGCGAGCAGGTGGCTCCGGCGCGCCCGGCAGGTGCTTCCGCTGGGCCTGGCAGGTGGTTCCGGCGAGGCGAGCAGGTGGCTCCGGCGCGCCGGGCAGGTGGTTCCGGCGAGGCGAGCAGGTGGCTCCGGCGCGCTCGGCAGGTGCTTCCGCTGCGCCCGGCAGGTGGTTCCGGCGAGGCGAGCAGGTTGTTCCTGCGTGCTCGGCAGGTGGTTCAGTTGGGTCTGGCAGGTGGTTTCGGTCTGTTCGGGCTGTGGTTCCAGCATCTCAGGCACATGGTTCTGGCACGTCTGAGAGGTGGTTCCGGCTGGCCCAGCAGGTGGTTCTGGAGTCTCCGCCAAGTGGTTCTGGCGTAGCTGGCAGGTGATGTTGGCGTGACTGGCAGGTGGTTCCAGCCAGCCCGGCAGGTGTTTCCGGAGTGTTCACCAACTGGCTGTGGCGTAGCCGGCAGGTGATTTTGGCGTGTCCGACAGGTGGTTCTGGCGAGTCGAGCAGGTGCTTCCGGCATGCTCGGCAGGTGCTTCCGGTGTCATTGGCATGTGGTTCTGGCAGGTCTGAGAGGTGGTTCCGGCATGCCTGACAGGTGATTCCGGAGTGTTCGCCAAGCGGTTCTGGCATAGGCGGCAGGTGATTTTGCCATGTCCAGAATGTGGTTCCAGCGAGTCGAACATGTGGTTCCGGCGTGTCCGGCAGGTGTTTCCGGTCTGTCCAGCAGGTGGTTCTGGGGTGTCCGGCATGAGGTTCTGGCACGTCTGAGAGGTGGTTCCGGCCGGCCCGACATGCGTTTCCGGAGTGTCCGCCACGTGGTTCAGGCACGTCTGAGAGGTGGTTCCAGCATGCCCGGCAGGTTTTCCCGGAGAGTCCTCCAAGTGGTTCTGGCGTAGCCCGCAGGTGATTTTGGTGTGTCCGGCAGGTTGTTCCGTTCTGTCCGATAGGTTGTTCCGGCATGTCCAGCACGTGCTTCTGGCACTTCTGAGAGGTGGTTCTGGCATGCCGGGCAGGTTATTCCGGAGTGTCCGGTAAGTGGTTCTGGTGTAGCCGGCAGTTCATTTTGGCGTGTCTGGCACATGGGTCCTGCGAGTCGAGCAGGTGGTTCCGGCGTGCTCGGCAGGTGGTCCAGGCATGTCCGGCAGGTGGTTCCACTCTGTCCAGGACGTGGTTCCAGCGTGTCCGGCACGTGGTTCTCTTACGTCTGAGAGGTGGTTCCTGCATGCCTGGCAGGTTATTGCGGATTGTCTGCCAGGTGGTTCTCTCATAGCCAGCTGTTGATTTTGGCCTGTCAGGCAGGTGGTTGTGGTGAGTCCAGCAGGTGGCTCCGGCGTGCTCGGCAGGTGGTTCTGGCATGTCTGGCAGGTGGTTCTGGCGAGTTGAGCAGCTGGTTCCAGCCTGTCCGTCAGGTTAGGGTTAGGGATAGGCTTAGGGTTACGGTTAGGGTTAGGGTTTAGGGTTTGGGGTTAGGGGTTAGGGTTAGGGGTAGGGTTAGGGTTAGGGTTACGGTTGGGTTAGGGTTTAGGGTTAGGCTTAGGGTTAGGGGATAGGGTTAGGGTTAGCGTTTGGGGATAGGGTTAGGGTTAGGGTTAGGGTTAGGGCCCGGCGCGTGGTTCCGGCGAGGCGAGCAGGTGGCTCCGGCGCGCTCGGCAGGTGCTTCCGCTGGGCCCGGCAGGTGGTTCCGGCGAGGCGAGCAGGTGGCTCCGGCGTGCTTGGCACGTGCTTCCGCTGGGCCCGGCAGGTGGTTCCGGCGAGGCGAGCAGGTGGCTCCGGCGCGCTCGGCAGGTGCTTCCGCTGCACCCGGCAGGTGGTTCCGGCGAGGCGAGCAGGTGGCTCCGGCGCGCCCGGCAGGTGCTTCCGCTGGGCCTGGCAGGTGGTTCCGGCGAGGCGAGCAGGTGGCTCCGGCGCGCCGGGCAGGTGGTTCCGGCGAGGCGAGCAGGTGGCTCCGGCGCGCTCGGCAGGTGCTTCCGCTGCGCCCGGCAGGTGGTTCCGGCGAGGCGAGCAGGTTGTTCCTGCGTGCTCGGCAGGTGGTTCAGTTGGGTCTGGCAGGTGGTTTCGGTCTGTTCGGGCTGTGGTTCCAGCATCTCAGGCACATGGTTCTGGCACGTCTGAGAGGTGGTTCCGGCTGGCCCAGCAGGTGGTTCTGGAGTCTCCGCCAAGTGGTTCTGGCGTAGCTGGCAGGTGATGTTGGCGTGACTGGCAGGTGGTTCCAGCCAGCCCGGCAGGTGTTTCCGGAGTGTTCACCAACTGGCTGTGGCGTAGCCGGCAGGTGATTTTGGCGTGTCCGACAGGTGGTTCTGGCGAGTCGAGCAGGTGCTTCCGGCATGCTCGGCAGGTGCTTCCGGTGTCATTGGCATGTGGTTCTGGCAGGTCTGAGAGGTGGTTCCGGCATGCCTGACAGGTGATTCCGGAGTGTTCGCCAAGCGGTTCTGGCATAGGCGGCAGGTGATTTTGCCATGTCCAGAATGTGGTTCCAGCGAGTCGAACATGTGGTTCCGGCGTGTCCGGCAGGTGTTTCCGGTCTGTCCAGCAGGTGGTTCTGGGGTGTCCGGCATGAGGTTCTGGCACGTCTGAGAGGTGGTTCCGGCCGGCCCGACATGCGTTTCCGGAGTGTCCGCCACGTGGTTCAGGCACGTCTGAGAGGTGGTTCCAGCATGCCCGGCAGGTTTTCCCGGAGAGTCCTCCAAGTGGTTCTGGCGTAGCCCGCAGGTGATTTTGGTGTGTCCGGCAGGTTGTTCCGTTCTGTCCGATAGGTTGTTCCGGCATGTCCAGCACGTGCTTCTGGCACTTCTGAGAGGTGGTTCTGGCATGCCGGGCAGGTTATTCCGGAGTGTCCGGTAAGTGGTTCTGGTGTAGCCGGCAGTTCATTTTGGCGTGCCTGGCACATGGGTCCTGCGAGTCGAGCAGGTGGTTCCGGCGTGCTCGGCAGGTGGTCCAGGCATGTCCGGCAGGTGGTTCCAGTCTGTCCAGGACGTGGTTCCAGCGTGTCCGGCACGTGGTTCTCTTACGTCTGAGAGGTGGTTCCTGCATGCCTGGCAGGTTATTGCGGATTGTCTGCCAGGTGGTTCTCTCATAGCCAGCTGTTGATTTTGGCCTGTCAGGCAGGTGGTTCTGGTGAGTCCAGCAGGTGGCTCCGGCGTGCTCGGCAGGTGGTTCTGGCATGTCTGGCAGGTGGTTCCGGCGAGTTGAGCAGCTGGTTCCAGCCTGTCCGTCAGGTTAGGGTTAGGGATAGGCTTAGGGTTACGGTTAGGGTTAGGGTTTAGGGTTTGGGGTTAGGGGTTAGGGTTAGGGGTAGGGTTAGGGTTAGGGTTACGGTTGGGTTAGGGTTTAGGGTTAGGCTTAGGGTTAGGGGATAGGGTTAGGGTTAGGGTTTGGGGATAGGGTTAGGGTTAGGGTTAGGGTTAGGGCCCGGCGCGTGGTTCCGGCGAGGCGAGCAGGTGGCTCCGGCGCGCTCGGCAGGTGCTTCCGCTGGGCCCGGCAGGTGGTTCCGGCGAGGCGAGCAGGTGGCTCCGGCGTGCTTGGCACGTGCTTCCGCTGGGCCCGGCAGGTGGTTCCGGCGAGGCGAGCAGGTGGCTCCGGCGCGCTCGGCAGGTGCTTCCGCTGCACCCGGCAGGTGGTTCCGGCGAGGCGAGCAGGTGGCTCCGGCGCGCCCGGCAGGTGCTTCCGCTGGGCCTGGCAGGTGGTTCCGGCGAGGCGAGCAGGTGGCTCCGGCGTGCCGGGCAGGTGCTTCCGCTGCGCCCGGCAGGTGGTTCCAGCGAGGCGAGCAGGTTGTTCCTGCGTGCTCGGCAGGTGGTTCAGTTGGGTCTGGCAGGTGGTTTCGGTCTGTTCGGGCTGTGGTTCCAGCATCTCAGGCACATGGTTCTGGCACGTCTGAGAGGTGGTTCCGGCTGGCCCTGCAGGTGTTTCTGGAGTCTCCGCCAAGTGGTTCTGGTGTAGCTGGCAGGTGATGTTGGCGTGACTGGCAGGTGGTTCCAGCCAGCCCGGCAGGTGTTTCCGGAGTGTTCACCAACTGGCTGTGGCGTAGCCGGCAGGTGATTTTGGCGTGTCCGACAGGTGGTTCTGGCGAGTCGAGCAGGTGCTTCCGGCATGCTCGGCAGGTGCTTCCGGTGTCATTGGCATGTGGTTCTGGCAGGTCTGAGAGGTGGTTCCGGCATGCCTGACAGGTGATTCCGGAGTGTTCGCCAAGCGGTTCTGGCATAGGCGGCAGGTGATTTTGCCATGTCCAGAATGTGGTTCCAGCGAGTCGAACATGTGGTTCCGGCGTGTCCGGCAGGTGTTTCCGGTCTGTCCAGCAGGTGGTTCTGGGGTGTCCGGCATGAGGTTCTGGCACGTCTGAGAGGTGGTTCCGGCCGGCCCGACATGCGTTTCCGGAGTGTCCGCCACGTGGTTCAGGCACGTCTGAGAGGTGGTTCCAGCATGCCCGGCAGGTTTTCCCGGAGAGTCCTCCAAGTGGTTCTGGCGTAGCCCGCAGGTGATTTTGGTGTGTCCGGCAGGTTGTTCCGTTCTGTCCGATAGGTTGTTCCGGCATGTCCAGCACGTGCTTCTGGCACTTCTGAGAGGTGGTTCTGGCATGCCGGGCAGGTTATTCCGGAGTGTCCGGTAAGTGGTTCTGGTGTAGCCGGCAGTTCATTTTGGCGTGTCTGGCACATGGGTCCTGCGAGTCGAGCAGGTGGTTCCGGCGTGCTCGGCAGGTGGTCCAGGCATGTCCGGCAGGTGGTTCCAGTCTGTCCAGGACGTGGTTCCAGCGTGTCCGGCACGTGGTTCTCTTACGTCTGAGAGGTGGTTCCTGCATGCCTGGCAGGTTATTGCGGATTGTCTGCCAGGTGGTTCTCTCATAGCCAGCTGTTGATTTGGGCCTGTCAGGCAGGTGGTTCTGGTGAGTCCAGCAGGTGGCTCCGGCGTGCTCGGCAGGTGGTTCTGGCATGTCTGGCAGGTGGTTCCGGCGAGTTGAGCAGCTGGTTCCAGCCTGTCCGTCAGGTTAGGGTTAGGGATAGGCTTAGGGTTACGGTTAGGGTTAGGGTTTAGGGTTTGGGGTTAGGGGTTAGGGTTAGGGGTAGGGTTAGGGTTAGGGTTACGGTTGGGTTAGGGTTTAGGGTTAGGCTTATGGTTAGGGGATAGGGTTAGGGTTAGGGTTTGGGGATAGGGTTAGGGTTAGGGTTAGGGTTAGGGCCCGGCGCGTGGTTCCGGCGAGGCGAGCAGGTGGCTCCGGCGCGCTCGGCAGGTGCTTCCGCTGGGCCCGGCAGGTGGTTCCGGCGAGGCGAGCAGGTGGCTCCGGCGTGCTTGGCACGTGCTTCCGCTGGGCCCGGCAGGTGGTTCCGGCGAGGCGAGCAGGTGGCTCCGGCGCGCTCGGCAGGTGCTTCCGCTGCACCCGGCAGGTGGTTCCGGCGAGGCGAGCAGGTGGCTCCGGCGCGCCCGGCAGGTGCTTCCGCTGGGCCTGGCAGGTGGTTCCGGCGAGGCGAGCAGGTGGCTCCGGCGTGCCGGGCAGGTGCTTCCGCTGTGCCCGGCAGGTGGTTCCGGCGAGGCGAGCAGGTTGTTCCTGCGTGCTCGGCAGGTGGTTCAGTTGGGTCTGGCAGGTGGTTTCGGTCTGTTCGGGCTGTGGTTCCAGCATCTCAGGCACATGGTTCTGGCATGTCTGAGAGGTGGTTCCGGCTGGCCCTGCAGGTGTTTCTGGAGTCTCCGCCAAGTGGTTCTGGTGTAGCTGGCAGGTGATGTTGGCGTGACTGGCAGGTGGTTCCAGCCAGCCCGGCAGGTGTTTCCGGAGTGTTCACCAACTGGCTGTGGCGTAGCCGGCAGGTGATTTTGGCGTGTCCGACAGGTGGTTCTGGCGAGTCGAGCAGGTGCTTCCGGCATGCTCGGCAGGTGCTTCCGGTGTCATTGGCATGTGGTTCTGGCAGGTCTGAGAGGTGGTTCCGGCATGCCTGACAGGTGATTCCGGAGTGTTCGCCAAGCGGTTCTGGCATAGGCGGCAGGTGATTTTGCCATGTCCAGAATGTGGTTCCAGCGAGTCGAACATGTGGTTCCGGCGTGTCCGGCAGGTGTTTCCGGTCTGTCCAGCAGGTGGTTCTGGGGTGTCCGGCATGAGGTTCTGGCACGTCTGAGAGGTGGTTCCGGCCGGCCCGACATGCGTTTCCGGAGTGTCCGCCACGTGGTTCAGGCACGTCTGAGAGGTGGTTCCAGCATGCCCGGCAGGTTTTCCCGGAGAGTCCTCCAAGTGGTTCTGGCGTAGCCCGCAGGTGATTTTGGTGTGTCCGGCAGGTTGTTCCGTTCTGTCCGATAGGTTGTTCCGGCATGTCCAGCACGTGCTTCTGGCACTTCTGAGAGGTGGTTCTGGCATGCCGGGCAGGTTATTCCGGAGTGTCCGGTAAGTGGTTCTGGTGTAGCCGGCAGTTCATTTTGGCGTGTCTGGCACATGGGTCCTGCGAGTCGAGCAGGTGGTTCCGGCGTGCTCGGCAGGTGGTCCAGGCATGTCCGGCAGGTGGTTCCAGTCTGTCCAGGACGTGGTTCCAGCGTGTCCGGCACGTGGTTCTCTTACGTCTGAGAGGTGGTTCCTGCATGCCTGGCAGGTTATTGCGGATTGTCTGCCAGGTGGTTCTCTCATAGCCAGCTGTTGATTTGGGCCTGTCAGGCAGGTGGTTCTGGTGAGTCCAGCAGGTGGCTCCGGCGTGCTCGGCAGGTGGTTCTGGCATGTCTGGCAGGTGGTTCCGGCGAGTTGAGCAGCTGGTTCCAGCCTGTCCGTCAGGTTAGGGTTAGGGATAGGCTTAGGGTTACGGTTAGGGTTAGGGTTTAGGGTTTGGGGTTAGGGGTTAGGGTTAGGGGTAGGGTTAGGGTTAGGGTTACGGTTGGGTTAGGGTTTAGGGTTAGGCTTAGGGTTAGGGGATAGGGTTAGGGTTAGGGTTTGGGGATAGGGTTAGGGTTAGGGTTAGGGTTAGGGCCCGGCGCGTGGTTCCGGCGAGGCGAGCAGGTGGCTCCGGCGCGCTCGGCAGGTGCTTCCGCTGGGCCCGGCAGGTGGTTCCGGCGAGGCGAGCAGGTGGCTCCGGCGTGCTTGGCACGTGCTTCCGCTGGGCCCGGCAGGTGGTTCCGGCGAGGCGAGCAGGTGGCTCCGGCTCGCTCGGCAGGTGCTTCCGCTGCACCCGGCAGGTGGTTCCGGCGAGGCGAGCAGGTGGCTCCGGCGCGCCCGGCAGGTGCTTCCGCTGGGCCTGGCAGGTGGTTCCGGCGAGGCGAGCAGGTGGCTCCGGCGTGCCGGGCAGGTGCTTCCGCTGTGCCCGGCAGGTGGTTCCGGCGAGGCGAGCAGGTTGTTCCTGCGTGCTCGGCAGGTGGTTCAGTTGGGTCTGGCAGGTGGTTTCGGTCTGTTCGGGCTGTGGTTCCAGCATCTCAGGCACATGGTTCTGGCATGTCTGAGAGGTGGTTCCGGCTGGCCCTGCAGGTGTTTCTGGAGTCTCCGCCAAGTGGTTCTGGTGTAGCTGGCAGGTGATGTTGGCGTGACTGGCAGGTGGTTCCAGCCAGCCCGGCAGGTGTTTCCGGAGTGTTCACCAACTGGCTGTGGCGTAGCCGGCAGGTGATTTTGGCGTGTCCGACAGGTGGTTCTGGCGAGTCGAGCAGGTGCTTCCGGCATGCTCGGCAGGTGCTTCCGGTGTCATTGGCATGTGGTTCTGGCAGGTCTGAGAGGTGGTTCCGGCATGCCTGACAGGTGATTCCGGAGTGTTCGCCAAGCGGTTCTGGCATAGGCGGCAGGTGATTTTGCCATGTCCAGAATGTGGTTCCAGCGAGTCGAACATGTGGTTCCGGCGTGTCCGGCAGGTGTTTCCGGTCTGTCCAGCAGGTGGTTCTGGGGTGTCCGGCATGAGGTTCTGGCACGTCTGAGAGGTGGTTCCGGCCGGCCCGACATGCGTTTCCGGAGTGTCCGCCACGTGGTTCAGGCACGTCTGAGAGGTGGTTCCAGCATGCCCGGCAGGTTTTCCCGGAGAGTCCTCCAAGTGGTTCTGGCGTAGCCCGCAGGTGATTTTGGTGTGTCCGGCAGGTTGTTCCGTTCTGTCCGATAGGTTGTTCCGGCATGTCCAGCACGTGCTTCTGGCACTTCTGAGAGGTGGTTCTGGCATGCCGGGCAGGTTATTCCGGAGTGTCCGGTAAGTGGTTCTGGTGTAGCCGGCAGTTCATTTTGGCGTGTCTGGCACATGGGTCCTGCGAGTCGAGCAGGTGGTTCCGGCGTGCTCGGCAGGTGGTCCAGGCATGTCCGGCAGGTGGTTCCAGTCTGTCCAGGACGTGGTTCCAGCGTGTCCGGCACGTGGTTCTCTTACGTCTGAGAGGTGGTTCCTGCATGCCTGGCAGGTTATTGCGGATTGTCTGCCAGGTGGTTCTCTCATAGCCAGCTGTTGATTTGGGCCTGTCAGGCAGGTGGTTCTGGTGAGTCCAGCAGGTGGCTCCGGCGTGCTCGGCAGGTGGTTCTGGCATGTCTGGCAGGTGGTTCCGGCGAGTTGAGCAGCTGGTTCCAGCCTGTCCGTCAGGTTAGGGTTAGGGATAGGCTTAGGGTTACGGTTAGGGTTAGGGTTTAGGGTTTGGGGTTAGGGGTTAGGGTTAGGGGTAGGGTTAGGGTTAGGGTTACGGTTGGGTTAGGGTTTAGGGTTAGGCTTATGGTTAGGGGATAGGGTTAGGGTTAGGGTTTGGGGATAGGGTTAGGGTTAGGGTTAGGGTTAGGGCCCGGCGCGTGGTTCCGGCGAGGCGAGCAGGTGGCTCCGGCGCGCTCGGCAGGTGCTTCCGCTGGGCCCGGCAGGTGGTTCCGGCGAGGCGAGCAGGTGGCTCCGGCGTGCTTGGCACGTGCTTCCGCTGGGCCCGGCAGGTGGTTCCGGCGAGGCGAGCAGGTGGCTCCGGCGCGCTCGGCAGGTGCTTCCGCTGCACCCGGCAGGTGGTTCCGGCGAGGCGAGCAGGTGGCTCCGGCGCGCCCGGCAGGTGCTTCCGCTGGGCCTGGCAGGTGGTTCCGGCGAGGCGAGCAGGTGGCTCCGGCGTGCCGGGCAGGTGCTTCCGCTGTGCCCGGCAGGTGGTTCCGGCGAGGCGAGCAGGTTGTTCCTGCGTGCTCGGCAGGTGGTTCAGTTGGGTCTGGCAGGTGGTTTCGGTCTGTTCGGGCTGTGGTTCCAGCATCTCAGGCACATGGTTCTGGCATGTCTGAGAGGTGGTTCCGGCTGGCCCTGCAGGTGTTTCTGGAGTCTCCGCCAAGTGGTTCTGGTGTAGCTGGCAGGTGATGTTGGCGTGACTGGCAGGTGGTTCCAGCCAGCCCGGCAGGTGTTTCCGGAGTGTTCACCAACTGGCTGTGGCGTAGCCGGCAGGTGATTTTGGCGTGTCCGACAGGTGGTTCTGGCGAGTCGAGCAGGTGCTTCCGGCATGCTCGGCAGGTGCTTCCGGTGTCATTGGCATGTGGTTCTGGCAGGTCTGAGAGGTGGTTCCGGCATGCCTGACAGGTGATTCCGGAGTGTTCGCCAAGCGGTTCTGGCATAGGCGGCAGGTGATTTTGCCATGTCCAGAATGTGGTTCCAGCGAGTCGAACATGTGGTTCCGGCGTGTCCGGCAGGTGTTTCCGGTCTGTCCAGCAGGTGGTTCTGGGGTGTCCGGCATGAGGTTCTGGCACGTCTGAGAGGTGGTTCCGGCCGGCCCGACATGCGTTTCCGGAGTGTCCGCCACGTGGTTCAGGCACGTCTGAGAGGTGGTTCCAGCATGCCCGGCAGGTTTTCCCGGAGAGTCCTCCAAGTGGTTCTGGCGTAGCCCGCAGGTGATTTTGGTGTGTCCGGCAGGTTGTTCCGTTCTGTCCGATAGGTTGTTCCGGCATGTCCAGCACGTGCTTCTGGCACTTCTGAGAGGTGGTTCTGGCATGCCGGGCAGGTTATTCCGGAGTGTCCGGTAAGTGGTTCTGGTGTAGCCGGCAGTTCATTTTGGCGTGTCTGGCACATGGGTCCTGCGAGTCGAGCAGGTGGTTCCGGCGTGCTCGGCAGGTGGTCCAGGCATGTCCGGCAGGTGGTTCCAGTCTGTCCAGGACGTGGTTCCAGCGTGTCCGGCACGTGGTTCTCTTACGTCTGAGAGGTGGTTCCTGCATGCCTGGCAGGTTATTGCGGATTGTCTGCCAGGTGGTTCTCTCATAGCCAGCTGTTGATTTGGGCCTGTCAGGCAGGTGGTTCTGGTGAGTCCAGCAGGTGGCTCCGGCGTGCTCGGCAGGTGGTTCTGGCATGTCTGGCAGGTGGTTCCGGCGAGTTGAGCAGCTGGTTCCAGCCTGTCCGTCAGGTTAGGGTTAGGGATAGGGTTAGGGTTACGGTTAGGGTTAGGGTTTAGGGTTTGGGGTTAGGGGTTAGGGTTAGGGGTAGGGTTAGGGTTAGGGTTACGGTTGGGTTAGGGTTTAGGGTTAGGCTTAGGGTTAGGGGTTAGGGTTAGGGTTAGGGTTTGGGGATAGGGTTAGGGTTAGGGTTAGGGTTAGGGCCCGGCACGTGGTTCCGGCGAGGCGAGCAGGTGGCTCCGGCGCGCTCGGCAGGTGCTTCCGCTGGGCCCGGCAGGTGGTTCCGGCGAGGCGAGCAGGTGGCTCCGGCGTGCTTGACACGTGCTTGCGCTGGGCCCGGCAGGTGGTTCCGGCGAGGCGAGCAGGTGGCTCCGGCGCGCTCGGGAGGTGCTTCCGCTGCACCCGGCAGGTGGTTCCGGCGAGGCGAGCAGGTGGCTCCGGCGCGCCCAGCAGGTGGTTCCGGCGAGGCGAGCAGGTGGCTCCGGCGCGCTCGGCAGGTGCTTCCGCTGGGCCAGGCTGGTGTTTCCGGCGAGGCGAGCAGGTGGCTCCGGCGCGCTCGGCAGGTGGTTCTGGCATGTCTGGCAGGTGGTTCCGGCGAGTTGAGCAGCTGGTTCCAGCCTGTCCGTCAGGTTAGGGTTAGGGATAGGGTTAGGGTTACGGTTAGGGTTAGGGTTTAGGGTTTGGGGTTAGGGGTTAGGGTTAGGGGTAGGGTTAGGGTTAGGGTTACGGTTGGGTTAGGGTTTAGGGTTAGGCTTAGGGTTAGGGGATAGGGTTAGGGTTAGGGTTTGGGGATAGGGTTAGGGTTAGGGTTAGGGTTAGGGCCCGGCGCGTAGTTCCGGCGAGGCGAGCAGGTGGCTCCGGCGCGCTCGGCAGGTGCTTCCGCTGGGCCCGGCAGGTGGTTCCGGCGAGGCGAGCAGGTGGCTCCGGCGTGCTTGGCACGTGCTTCCGCTGGGCCCGGCAGGTGGTTCCGGCGAGGCGAGCAGGTGGCTCCGGCGCGCCCGGCAGGTGCTTCCGCTGGGCGTGTCAGGTGGTTCCGGCGAGGCGAGCAGGTGGCTCCGGCGCGCCGGGCAGGTGGTTCCGGCGAGGCGAGCAGGTGGCTCCGGCGCGCTCGGCAGGTGCTTCCGCTGCGCCCGGCAGGTGGTTCCGGCGAGGCGAGCAGGTTGTTCCTGCGTGCTCGGCAGGTGGTTCAGTTGGGTCTGGCAGGTGGTTTCGGTCTGTTCGGGCTGTGGTTCCAGCATCTCAGGCACATGGTTCTGGCACGTCTGAGAGGTGGTTCCGGCTGGCCCAGCAGGTGGTTCTGGAGTCTCCGCCAAGTGGTTCTGGCGTAGCTGGCAGGTGATGTTGGCGTGACTGGCAGGTGGTTCCAGCCAGCCCGGCAGGTGTTTCCGGAGTGTTCACCAACTGGCTGTGGCGTAGCCGGCAGGTGATTTTGGCGTGTCCGACAGGTGGTTCTGGCGAGTCGAGCAGGTGCTTCCGGCATGCTCGGCAGGTGCTTCCGGTGTCATTGGCATGTGGTTCTGGCAGGTCTGAGAGGTGGTTCCGGCATGCCTGACAGGTGATTCCGGAGTGTTCGCCAAGCGGTTCTGGCATAGGCGGCAGGTGATTTTGCCATGTCCAGAATGTGGTTCCAGCGAGTCGAACATGTGGTTCCGGCGTGTCCGGCAGGTGTTTCCGGTCTGTCCAGCAGGTGGTTCTGGGGTGTCCGGCATGAGGTTCTGGCACGTCTGAGAGGTGGTTCCGGCCGGCCCGACATGCGTTTCCGGAGTGTCCGCCACGTGGTTCAGGCACGTCTGAGAGGTGGTTCCAGCATGCCCGGCAGGTTTTCCCGGAGAGTCCTCCAAGTGGTTCTGGCGTAGCCCGCAGGTGATTTTGGTGTGTCCGGCAGGTTGTTCCGTTCTGTCCGATAGGTTGTTCCGGCATGTCCAGCACGTGCTTCTGGTACTTCTGAGAGGTGGTTCTGGCATGCCGGGCAGGTTATTCCGGAGTGTCCGGTAAGTGGTTCTGGTGTAGCCGGCAGTTCATTTTGGCGTGTCTGGCACATGGGTCCTGCGAGTCGAGCAGGTGGTTCCGGCGTGCTCGGCAGGTGGTCCAGGCATGTCCGGCAGGTGGTTCCAGTCTGTCCAGGACGTGGTTCCAGCGTGTCCGGCACGTGGTTCTCTTACGTCTGAGAGGTGGTTCCTGCATGCCTGGCAGGTTATTGCGGATTGTCTGCCAGGTGGTTCTCTCATAGCCAGCTGTTGATTTTGGCCTGTCAGGCAGGTGGTTCTGGTGAGTCCAGCAGGTGGCTCCGGCGTGCTCGGCAGGTGGTTCTGGCATGTCTGGCAGGTGGTTCCGGCGAGTTGAGCAGCTGGTTCCAGCCTGTCCGTCAGGTTAGGGTTAGGGATAGGCTTAGGGTTACGGTTAGGGTTAGGGTTTAGGGTTTGGGGTTAGGGGTTAGGGTTAGGGGTAGGGTTAGGGTTAGGGTTACGGTTGGGTTAGGGTTTAGGGTTAGGCTTAGGGTTAGGGGATAGGGTTAGGGTTAGGGTTTGGGGATAGGGTTAGGGTTAGGGTTAGGGTTAGGGCCCGGCGCGTGGTTCCGGCGAGGCGAGCAGGTGGCTCCGGCGCACTCGGCAGGTGCTTCCGCTGGGCCCGGCAGGTGGTTCCGGCGAGGCGAGCAGGTGGCTCCGGCGCGCTCGGCAGGTGCTTCCGCTGGGCCCGGCAGGTGGTTCCGGCGAGGCGAGCTGGTGGCTCCGGCGTGCTTGGCACGTGCTTCCGCTGGGCCCGGCAGGTGGTTCCGGCGAGGCGAGCAGGTGGCTCCGGCGCGCCCGGCAGGTGCTTCCGCTGGGCGTGGCAGGTGGTTCCGGCGAGGCGAGCAGGTGGCTCCGGCGCGCCGGGCAGGTGGTTCCGGCGAGGCGAGCAGGTGGCTCCGGCGCGCTCGGCAGGTGCTTCCGCTGCGCCCGGCAGGTGGTTCCGGCGAGGCGAGCAGGTTGTTCCTGCGTGCTCGGCAGGTGGTTCAGTTGGGTCTGGCAGGTGGTTTCGGTCTGTTCGGGCTGTGGTTCCAGCATCTCAGGCACATGGTTCTGGCACGTCTGAGAGGTGGTTCCGGCTGGCCCTGCAGGTGTTTCTGGAGTCTCCGCCAAGTGGTTCTGGCGTAGCTGGCAGGTGATGTTGGCGTGACTGGCAGGTGGTTCCAGCCAGCCCGGCAGGTGTTTCCGGAGTGTTCACCAACTGGCTGTGGCGTAGCCGGCAGGTGATTTTGGCGTGTCCGACAGGTGGTTCTGGCGAGTCGAGCAGGTGCTTCCGGCATGCTCGGCAGGTGCTTCCGGTGTCATTGGCATGTGGTTCTGGCAGGTCTGAGAGGTGGTTCCGGCATGCCTGACAGGTGATTCCGGAGTGTTCGCCAAGCGGTTCTGGCATAGGCGGCAGGTGATTTTGCCATGTCCAGAATGTGGTTCCAGCGAGTCGAACATGTGGTTCCGGCGTGTCCGGCAGGTGTTTCCGGTCTGTCCAGCAGGTGGTTCTGGGGTGTCCGGCATGAGGTTCTGGCACGTCTGAGAGGTGGTTCCGGCCGGCCCGACATGCGTTTCCGGAGTGTCCGCCACGTGGTTCAGGCACGTCTGAGAGGTGGTTCCAGCATGCCCGGCAGGTTTTCCCGGAGAGTCCTCCAAGTGGTTCTGGCGTAGCCCGCAGGTGATTTTGGTGTGTCCGGCAGGTTGTTCCGTTCTGTCCGATAGGTTGTTCCGGCATGTCCAGCACGTGCTTCTGGCACTACTGAGAGGTGGTTCTGGCATGCCGGGCAGGTTATTCCGGAGTGTCCGGTAAGTGGTTCTGGTGTAGCCGGCAGTTCATTTTGGCGTGTCTGGCACATGGGTCCTGCGAGTCGAGCAGGTGGTTCCGGCGTGCTCGGCAGGTGGTCCAGGCATGTCCGGCAGGTGGTTCCAGTCTGTCCAGGACGTGGTTCCAGCGTGTCCGGCACGTGGTTCTCTTACGTCTGAGAGGTGGTTCCTGCATGCCTGGCAGGTTATTGCGGATTGTCTGCCAGGTGGTTCTCTCATAGCCAGCTGTTGATTTTGGCCTGTCAGGCAGGTGGTTCTGGTGAGTCCAGCAGGTGGCTCCGGCGTGCTCGGCAGGTGGTTCTGGCATGTCTGGCAGGTGGTTCCGGCGAGTTGAGCAGCTGGTTCCAGCCTGTCCGTCAGGTTAGGGTTAGGGATAGGGTTAGGGTTACGGTTAGGGTTAGGGTTTAGGGTTTGGGGTTAGGGGTTAGGGTTAGGGGTAGGGTTAGGGTTAGGGTTACGGTTGGGTTAGGGTTTAGGGTTAGGCTTAGGGTTAGGGGTTAGGGTTAGGGTTAGGGTTTGGGGATAGGGTTAGGGTTAGGGTTAGGGTTAGGGCCCGGCACGTGGTTCCGGCGAGGCGAGCAGGTGGCTCCGGCGCGCTCGGCAGGTGCTTCCGCTGGGCCCGGCAGGTGGTTCCGGCGAGGCGAGCAGGTGGCTCCGGCGTGCTTGACACGTGCTTGCGCTGGGCCCGGCAGGTGGTTCCGGCGAGGCGAGCAGGTGGCTCCGGCGCGCTCGGGAGGTGCTTCCGCTGCACCCGGCAGGTGGTTCCGGCGAGGCGAGCAGGTGGCTCCGGCGCGCCCAGCAGGTGGTTCCGGCGAGGCGAGCAGGTGGCTCCGGCGCGCTCGGCAGGTGCTTCCGCTGGGCCAGGCTGGTGTTTCCGGCGAGGCGAGCAGGTGGCTCCGGCGCGCTCGGCAGGTGGTTCTGGCATGTCTGGCAGGTGGTTCCGGCGAGTTGAGCAGCTGGTTCCAGCCTGTCCGTCAGGTTAGGGTTAGGGATAGGGTTAGGGTTACGGTTAGGGTTAGGGTTTAGGGTTTGGGGTTAGGGGTTAGGGTTAGGGGTAGGGTTAGGGTTAGGGTTACGGTTGGGTTAGGGTTTAGGGTTAGGCTTAGGGTTAGGGGATAGGGTTAGGGTTAGGGTTTGGGGATAGGGTTAGGGTTAGGGTTAGGGTTAGGGCCCGGCGCGTAGTTCCGGCGAGGCGAGCAGGTGGCTCCGGCGCGCTCGGCAGGTGCTTCCGCTGGGCCCGGCAGGTGGTTCCGGCGAGGCGAGCAGGTGGCTCCGGCGTGCTTGGCACGTGCTTCCGCTGGGCCCGGCAGGTGGTTCCGGCGAGGCGAGCAGGTGGCTCCGGCGCGCCCGGCAGGTGCTTCCGCTGGGCGTGTCAGGTGGTTCCGGCGAGGCGAGCAGGTGGCTCCGGCGCGCCGGGCAGGTGGTTCCGGCGAGGCGAGCAGGTGGCTCCGGCGCGCTCGGCAGGTGCTTCCGCTGCGCCCGGCAGGTGGTTCCGGCGAGGCGAGCAGGTTGTTCCTGCGTGCTCGGCAGGTGGTTCAGTTGGGTCTGGCAGGTGGTTTCGGTCTGTTCGGGCTGTGGTTCCAGCATCTCAGGCACATGGTTCTGGCACGTCTGAGAGGTGGTTCCGGCTGGCCCAGCAGGTGGTTCTGGAGTCTCCGCCAAGTGGTTCTGGCGTAGCTGGCAGGTGATGTTGGCGTGACTGGCAGGTGGTTCCAGCCAGCCCGGCAGGTGTTTCCGGAGTGTTCACCAACTGGCTGTGGCGTAGCCGGCAGGTGATTTTGGCGTGTCCGACAGGTGGTTCTGGCGAGTCGAGCAGGTGCTTCCGGCATGCTCGGCAGGTGCTTCCGGTGTCATTGGCATGTGGTTCTGGCAGGTCTGAGAGGTGGTTCCGGCATGCCTGACAGGTGATTCCGGAGTGTTCGCCAAGCGGTTCTGGCATAGGCGGCAGGTGATTTTGCCATGTCCAGAATGTGGTTCCAGCGAGTCGAACATGTGGTTCCGGCGTGTCCGGCAGGTGTTTCCGGTCTGTCCAGCAGGTGGTTCTGGGGTGTCCGGCATGAGGTTCTGGCACGTCTGAGAGGTGGTTCCGGCCGGCCCGACATGCGTTTCCGGAGTGTCCGCCACGTGGTTCAGGCACGTCTGAGAGGTGGTTCCAGCATGCCCGGCAGGTTTTCCCGGAGAGTCCTCCAAGTGGTTCTGGCGTAGCCCGCAGGTGATTTTGGTGTGTCCGGCAGGTTGTTCCGTTCTGTCCGATAGGTTGTTCCGGCATGTCCAGCACGTGCTTCTGGTACTTCTGAGAGGTGGTTCTGGCATGCCGGGCAGGTTATTCCGGAGTGTCCGGTAAGTGGTTCTGGTGTAGCCGGCAGTTCATTTTGGCGTGTCTGGCACATGGGTCCTGCGAGTCGAGCAGGTGGTTCCGGCGTGCTCGGCAGGTGGTCCAGGCATGTCCGGCAGGTGGTTCCAGTCTGTCCAGGACGTGGTTCCAGCGTGTCCGGCACGTGGTTCTCTTACGTCTGAGAGGTGGTTCCTGCATGCCTGGCAGGTTATTGCGGATTGTCTGCCAGGTGGTTCTCTCATAGCCAGCTGTTGATTTTGGCCTGTCAGGCAGGTGGTTCTGGTGAGTCCAGCAGGTGGCTCCGGCGTGCTCGGCAGGTGGTTCTGGCATGTCTGGCAGGTGGTTCCGGCGAGTTGAGCAGCTGGTTCCAGCCTGTCCGTCAGGTTAGGGTTAGGGATAGGCTTAGGGTTACGGTTAGGGTTAGGGTTTAGGGTTTGGGGTTAGGGGTTAGGGTTAGGGGTAGGGTTAGGGTTAGGGTTACGGTTGGGTTAGGGTTTAGGGTTAGGCTTAGGGTTAGGGGATAGGGTTAGGGTTAGGGTTTGGGGATAGGGTTAGGGTTAGGGTTAGGGTTAGGGCCCGGCGCGTGGTTCCGGCGAGGCGAGCAGGTGGCTCCGGCGCACTCGGCAGGTGCTTCCGCTGGGCCCGGCAGGTGGTTCCGGCGAGGCGAGCAGGTGGCTCCGGCGCGCTCGGCAGGTGCTTCCGCTGGGCCCGGCAGGTGGTTCCGGCGAGGCGAGCTGGTGGCTCCGGCGTGCTTGGCACGTGCTTCCGCTGGGCCCGGCAGGTGGTTCCGGCGAGGCGAGCAGGTGGCTCCGGCGCGCCCGGCAGGTGCTTCCGCTGGGCGTGGCAGGTGGTTCCGGCGAGGCGAGCAGGTGGCTCCGGCGCGCCGGGCAGGTGGTTCCGGCGAGGCGAGCAGGTGGCTCCGGCGCGCTCGGCAGGTGCTTCCGCTGCGCCCGGCAGGTGGTTCCGGCGAGGCGAGCAGGTTGTTCCTGCGTGCTCGGCAGGTGGTTCAGTTGGGTCTGGCAGGTGGTTTCGGTCTGTTCGGGCTGTGGTTCCAGCATCTCAGGCACATGGTTCTGGCACGTCTGAGAGGTGGTTCCGGCTGGCCCAGCAGGTGTTTCTGGAGTCTCCGCCAAGTGGTTCTGGCGTAGCTGGCAGGTGATGTTGGCGTGACTGGCAGGTGGTTCCAGCCAGCCCGGCAGGTGTTTCCGGAGTGTTCACCAACTGGCTGTGGCGTAGCCGGCAGGTGATTTTGGCGTGTCCGACAGGTGGTTCTGGCGAGTCGAGCAGGTGCTTCCGGCATGCTCGGCAGGTGCTTCCGGTGTCATTGGCATGTGGTTCTGGCAGGTCTGAGAGGTGGTTCCGGCATGCCTGACAGGTGATTCCGGAGTGTTCGCCAAGCGGTTCTGGCATAGGCGGCAGGTGATTTTGCCATGTCCAGAATGTGGTTCCAGCGAGTCGAACATGTGGTTCCGGCGTGTCCGGCAGGTGTTTCCGGTCTGTCCAGCAGGTGGTTCTGGGGTGTCCGGCATGAGGTTCTGGCACGTCTGAGAGGTGGTTCCGGCCGGCCCGACATGCGTTTCCGGAGTGTCCGCCACGTGGTTCAGGCACGTCTGAGAGGTGGTTCCAGCATGCCCGGCAGGTTTTCCCGGAGAGTCCTCCAAGTGGTTCTGGCGTAGCCCGCAGGTGATTTTGGTGTGTCCGGCAGGTTGTTCCGTTCTGTCCGATAGGTTGTTCCGGCATGTCCAGCACGTGCTTCTGGTACTTCTGAGAGGTGGTTCTGGCATGCCGGGCAGGTTATTCTGGAGTGTCCGGTAAGTGGTTCTGGTGTAGCCGGCAGTTCATTTTGGCGTGTCTGGCACATGGGTCCTGCGAGTCGAGCAGGTGGTTCCGGCGTGCTCGGCAGGTGGTCCAGGCATGTCCGGCAGGTGGTTCCAGTCTGTCCAGGACGTGGTTCCAGCGTGTCCGGCACGTGGTTCTCTTACGTCTGAGAGGTGGTTCCTGCATGCCTGGCAGGTTATTGCGGATTGTCTGCCAGGTGGTTCTCTCATAGCCAGCTGTTGATTTTGGCCTGTCAGGCAGGTGGTTCTGGTGAGTCCAGCAGGTGGCTCCGGCGTGCTCGGCAGGTGGTTCTGGCATGTCTGGCAGGTGGTTCCGGCGAGTTGAGCAGCTGGTTCCAGCCTGTCCGTCAGGTTAGGGTTAGGGATAGGCTTAGGGTTACGGTTAGGGTTAGGGTTTAGGGTTTGGGGTTAGGGGTTAGGGTTAGGGGTAGGGTTAGGGTTAGGGTTACGGTTGGGTTAGGGTTTAGGGTTAGGCTTAGGGTTAGGGGTTAGGGTTAGGGTTAGGGTTTGGGGATAGGGTTAGGGTTAGGGTTAGGGTTAGGGCCCGGCACGTGGTTCCGGCGAGGCGAGCAGGTGGCTCCGGCGCGCTCGGCAGGTGCTTCCGCTGGGCCCGGCAGGTGGTTCCGGCGAGGCGAGCAGGTCGCTCCGGCGTGCTTGACACGTGCTTGCGCTGGGCCCGGCAGGTGGTTCCGGCGAGGCGAGCAGGTGGCTCCGGCGCGCTCGGGAGGTGCTTCCGCTGCACCCGGCAGGTGGTTCCGGCGAGGCGAGCAGGTGGCTCCGGCGCGCCCAGCAGGTGGTTCCGGCGAGGCGAGCAGGTGGCTCCGGCGCGCTCGGCAGGTGCTTCCGCTGGGCCAGGCTGGTGTTTCCGGCGAGGCGAGCAGGTGGCTCCGGCGCGCTCGGCAGGTGGTTCTGGCATGTCTGGCAGGTGGTTCCGGCGAGTTGAGCAGCTGGTTCCAGCCTGTCCGTCAGGTTAGGGTTAGGGATAGGGTTAGGGTTACGGTTAGGGTTAGGGTTTAGGGTTTGGGGTTAGGGTTTAGGGTTAGGGGTAGGGTTAGGGTTAGGGTTACGGTTGGGTTAGGGTTTAGGGTTAGGCTTAGGGTTAGGGGATAGGGTTAGGGTTAGGGTTTGGGGATAGGGTTAGGGTTAGGGTTAGGGTTAGGGCCCGGCGCGTAGTTCCGGCGAGGCGAGCAGGTGGCTCCGGCGCGCTCGGCAGGTGCTTCCGCTGGGCCCGGCAGGTGGTTCCGGCGAGGCGAGCAGGTGGCTCCGGCATGCTTGGCACGTGCTTCCGCTGGGCCCGGCAGGTGGTTCCGGCGAGGCGAGCAGGTGGCTCCGGCGCGCCCGGCAGGTGCTTCCGCTGGGCGTGGCAGGTGGTTCCGGCGAGGCGAGCAGGTGGCTCCGGCGCGCCGGGCAGGTGGTTCCGGCGAGGCGAGCAGGTGGCTCCGGCGCGCTCGGCAGGTGCTTCCGCTGCGCCCGGCAGGTGGTTCCGGCGAGGCGAGCAGGTTGTTCCTGCGTGCTCGGCAGGTGGTTCAGTTGGGTCTGGCAGGTGGTTTCGGTCTGTTCGGGCTGTGGTTCCAGCATCTCAGGCACATGGTTCTGGCACGTCTGAGAGGTGGTTCCGGCTGGCCCAGCAGGTGTTTCTGGAGTCTCCGCCAAGTGGTTCTGGCGTAGCTGGCAGGTGATGTTGGCGTGACTGGCAGGTGGTTCCAGCCAGCCCGGCAGGTGTTTCCGGAGTGTTCACCAACTGGCTGTGGCGTAGCCGGCAGGTGATTTTGGCATGTCCGACAGGTGGTTCTGGCGAGTCGAGCAGGTGCTTCCGGCATGCTCGGCAGGTGCTTCCGGTGTCATTGGCATGTGGTTCTGGCAGGTCTGAGAGGTGGTTCCGGCATGCCTGACAGGTGATTCCGGAGTGTTCGCCAAGCGGTTCTGGCATAGGCGGCAGGTGATTTTGCCATGTCCAGAATGTGGTTCCAGCGAGTCGAACATGTGGTTCCGGCGTGTCCGGCAGGTGTTTCCGGTCTGTCCAGCAGGTGGTTCTGGGGTGTCCGGCATGAGGTTCTGGCACGTCTGAGAGGTGGTTCCGGCCGGCCCGACATGCGTTTCCGGAGTGTCCGCCACGTGGTTCAGGCACGTCTGAGAGGTGGTTCCAGCATGCCCGGCAGGTTTTCCCGGAGAGTCCTCCAAGTGGTTCTGGCGTAGCCCGCAGGTGATTTTGGTGTGTCCGGCAGGTTGTTCCGTTCTGTCCGATAGGTTGTTCCGGCATGTCCAGCACGTGCTTCTGGTACTTCTGAGAGGTGGTTCTGGCATGCCGGGCAGGTTATTCCGGAGTGTCCGGTAAGTGGTTCTGGTGTAGCCGGCAGTTCATTTTGGCGTGTCTGGCACATGGGTCCTGCGAGTCGAGCAGGTGGTTCCGGCGTGCTCGGCAGGTGGTCCAGGCATGTCCGGCAGGTGGTTCCAGTCTGTCCAGGACGTGGTTCCAGCGTGTCCGGCACGTGGTTCTCTTACGTCTGAGAGGTGGTTCCTGCATGCCTGGCAGGTTATTGCGGATTGTCTGCCAGGTGGTTCTCTCATAGCCAGCTGTTGATTTTGGCCTGTCAGGCAGGTGGTTCTGGTGAGTCCAGCAGGTGGCTCCGGCGTGCTCGGCAGGTGGTTCTGGCATGTCTGGCAGGTGGTTCCGGCGAGTTGAGCAGCTGGTTCCAGCCTGTCCGTCAGGTTAGGGTTAGGGATAGGCTTAGGGTTACGGTTAGGGTTAGGGTTTAGGGTTTGGGGTTAGGGGTTAGGGTTAGGGGTAGGGTTAGGGTTAGGGTTACGGTTGGGTTAGGGTTTAGGGTTAGGCTTAGGGTTAGGGGATAGGGTTAGGGTTAGGGTTTGGGGATAGGGTTAGGGTTAGGGTTAGGGTTAGGGCCCGGCGCGTGGTTCCGGCGAGGCGAGCAGGTGGCTCCGGCGCGCTCGGCAGGTGCTTCCGCTGGGCCCGGCAGGTGGTTCCGGCGAGGCGAGCAGGTGGCTCCGGCGCGCTCGGCAGGTGCTTCCGCTGGGCCCGGCAGGTGGTTCCGGCGAGGCGAGCAGGTGGCTCCGGCGTGCTTGGCACGTGCTTCCGCTGGGCCCGGCAGGTGGTTCCGGCGAGGCGAGCAGGTGGCTCCGGCGCGCCCGGCAGGTGCTTCCGCTGGGCGTGGCAGGTGGTTCCGGCGAGGCGAGCAGGTGGCTCCGGCGCGCCGGGCAGGTGGTTCCGGCGAGGCGAGCAGGTGGCTCCGGCGCGCTCGGCAGGTGCTTCCGCTGCGCCCGGCAGGTGGTTCCGGCGAGGCGAGCAGGTTGTTCCTGCGTGCTCGGCAGGTGGTTCAGTTGGGTCTGGCAGGTGGTTTCGGTCTGTTCGGGCTGTGGTTCCAGCATCTCAGGCACATGGTTCTGGCACGTCTGAGAGGTGGTTCCGGCTGGCCCAGCAGGTGTTTCTGGAGTCTCCGCCAAGTGGTTCTGGCGTAGCTGGCAGGTGATGTTGGCGTGACTGGCAGGTGGTTCCAGCCAGCCCGGCAGGTGTTTCCGGAGTGTTCACCAACTGGCTGTGGCGTAGCCGGCAGGTGATTTTGGCGTGTCCGACAGGTGGTTCTGGCGAGTCGAGCAGGTGCTTCCGGCATGCTCGGCAGGTGCTTCCGGTGTCATTGGCATGTGGTTCTGGCAGGTCTGAGAGGTGGTTCCGGCATGCCTGACAGGTGATTCCGGAGTGTTCGCCAAGCGGTTCTGGCATAGGCGGCAGGTGATTTTGCCATGTCCAGAATGTGGTTCCAGCGAGTCGAACATGTGGTTCCGGCGTGTCCGGCAGGTGTTTCCGGTCTGTCCAGCAGGTGGTTCTGGGGTGTCCGGCATGAGGTTCTGGCACGTCTGAGAGGTGGTTCCGGCCGGCCCGACATGCGTTTCCGGAGTGTCCGCCACGTGGTTCAGGCACGTCTGAGAGGTGGTTCCAGCATGCCCGGCAGGTTTTCCCGGAGAGTCCTCCAAGTGGTTCTGGCGTAGCCCGCAGGTGATTTTGGTGTGTCCGGCAGGTTGTTCCGTTCTGTCCGATAGGTTGTTCCGGCATGTCCAGCACGTGCTTCTGGTACTTCTGAGAGGTGGTTCTGGCATGCCGGGCAGGTTATTCCGGAGTGTCCGGTAAGTGGTTCTGGTGTAGCCGGCAGTTCATTTTGGCGTGTCTGGCACATGGGTCCTGCGAGTCGAGCAGGTGGTTCCGGCGTGCTCGGCAGGTGGTCCAGGCATGTCCGGCAGGTGGTTCCAGTCTGTCCAGGACGTGGTTCCAGCGTGTCCGGCACGTGGTTCTCTTACGTCTGAGAGGTGGTTCCTGCATGCCTGGCAGGTTATTGCGGATTGTCTGCCAGGTGGTTCTCTCATAGCCAGCTGTTGATTTTGGCCTGTCAGGCAGGTGGTTCTGGTGAGTCCAGCAGGTGGCTCCGGCGTGCTCGGCAGGTGGTTCTGGCATGTCTGGCAGGTGGTTCCGGCGAGTTGAGCAGCTGGTTCCAGCCTGTCCGTCAGGTTAGGGTTAGGGATAGGCTTAGGGTTACGGTTAGGGTTAGGGTTTAGGGTTTGGGGTTAGGGGTTAGGGTTAGGGGTAGGGTTAGGGTTAGGGTTACGGTTGGGTTAGGGTTTAGGGTTAGGCTTAGGGTTAGGGGATAGGGTTAGGGTTAGGGTTTGGGGATAGGGTTAGGGTTAGGGTTAGGGTTAGGGCCCGGCGCGTGGTTCCGGCGAGGCGAGCAGGTGGCTCCGGCGCGCTCGGCAGGTGCTTCCGCTGGGCCCGGCAGGTGGTTCCGGCGAGGCGAGCAGGTGGCTCCGGCGTGCTTGGCACGTGCTTCCGCTGGGCCCGGCAGGTGGTTCCGGCGAGGCGAGCAGGTGGCTCCGGCGCGCTCGGCAGGTGCTTCCGCTGCACCCGGCAGGTGGTTCCGGCGAGGCGAGCAGGTGGCTCCGGCGCGCCCGGCAGGTGCTTCCGCTGGGCCTGGCAGGTGGTTCCGGCGAGGCGAGCAGGTGGCTCCGGCGTGCCGGGCAGGTGCTTCCGCTGCGCCCGGCAGGTGGTTCCAGCGAGGCGAGCAGGTTGTTCCTGCGTGCTCGGCAGGTGGTTCAGTTGGGTCTGGCAGGTGGTTTCGGTCTGTTCGGGCTGTGGTTCCAGCATCTCAGGCACATGGTTCTGGCACGTCTGAGAGGTGGTTCCGGCTGGCCCTGCAGGTGTTTCTGGAGTCTCCGCCAAGTGGTTCTGGTGTAGCTGGCAGGTGATGTTGGCGTGACTGGCAGGTGGTTCCAGCCAGCCCGGCAGGTGTTTCCGGAGTGTTCACCAACTGGCTGTGGCGTAGCCGGCAGGTGATTTTGGCGTGTCCGACAGGTGGTTCTGGCGAGTCGAGCAGGTGCTTCCGGCATGCTCGGCAGGTGCTTCCGGTGTCATTGGCATGTGGTTCTGGCAGGTCTGAGAGGTGGTTCCGGCATGCCTGACAGGTGATTCCGGAGTGTTCGCCAAGCGGTTCTGGCATAGGCGGCAGGTGATTTTGCCATGTCCAGAATGTGGTTCCAGCGAGTCGAACATGTGGTTCCGGCGTGTCCGGCAGGTGTTTCCGGTCTGTCCAGCAGGTGGTTCTGGGGTGTCCGGCATGAGGTTCTGGCACGTCTGAGAGGTGGTTCCGGCCGGCCCGACATGCGTTTCCGGAGTGTCCGCCACGTGGTTCAGGCACGTCTGAGAGGTGGTTCCAGCATGCCCGGCAGGTTTTCCCGGAGAGTCCTCCAAGTGGTTCTGGCGTAGCCCGCAGGTGATTTTGGTGTGTCCGGCAGGTTGTTCCGTTCTGTCCGATAGGTTGTTCCGGCATGTCCAGCACGTGCTTCTGGCACTTCTGAGAGGTGGTTCTGGCATGCCGGGCAGGTTATTCCGGAGTGTCCGGTAAGTGGTTCTGGTGTAGCCGGCAGTTCATTTTGGCGTGTCTGGCACATGGGTCCTGCGAGTCGAGCAGGTGGTTCCGGCGTGCTCGGCAGGTGGTCCAGGCATGTCCGGCAGGTGGTTCCAGTCTGTCCAGGACGTGGTTCCAGCGTGTCCGGCACGTGGTTCTCTTACGTCTGAGAGGTGGTTCCTGCATGCCTGGCAGGTTATTGCGGATTGTCTGCCAGGTGGTTCTCTCATAGCCAGCTGTTGATTTTGGCCTGTCAGGCAGGTGGTTCTGGTGAGTCCAGCAGGTGGCTCCGGCGTGCTCGGCAGGTGGTTCTGGCATGTCTGGCAGGTGGTTCTGGCGAGTTGAGCAGCTGGTTCCAGCCTGTCCGTCAGGTTAGGGTTAGGGATAGGCTTAGGGTTACGGTTAGGGTTAGGGTTTAGGGTTTGGGGTTAGGGGTTAGGGTTAGGGGTAGGGTTAGGGTTAGGGTTACGGTTGGGTTAGGGTTTAGGGTTAGGCTTAGGGTTAGGGGATAGGGTTAGGGTTAGCGTTTGGGGATAGGGTTAGGGTTAGGGTTAGGGTTAGGGCCCGGCGCGTGGTTCCGGCGAGGCGAGCAGGTGGCTCCGGCGCGCTCGGCAGGTGCTTCCGCTGGGCCCGGCAGGTGGTTCCGGCGAGGCGAGCAGGTGGCTCCGGCGCGCTCGGCAGGTGCTTCCGCTGCACCCGGCAGGTGGTTCCGGCGAGGCGAGCAGGTGGCTCCGGCGCGCCCGGCAGGTGCTTCCGCTGGGCCTGGCAGGTGGTTCCGGCGAGGCGAGCAGGTGGCTCCGGCGTGCCGGGCAGGTGCTTCCGCTGCGCCCGGCAGGTGGTTCCGGCGAGGCGAGCAGGTTGTTCCTGCGTGCTCGGCAGGTGGTTCAGTTGGGTCTGGCAGGTGGTTTCGGTCTGTTCGGGGTGTGGTTCCAGCATCTCAGGCACATGGTTCTGGCACGTCTGAGAGGTGGTTCCGGCTGGCCCAGCAGGTGGTTCTGGAGTCTCCGCCAAGTGGTTCTGGTGTAGCTGGCAGGTGATGTTGGCGTGACTGGCAGGTGGTTCCAGCCAGCCCGGCAGGTGTTTCCGGAGTGTTCACCAACTGGCTGTGGCGTAGCCGGCAGGTGATTTTGGCGTGTCCGACAGGTGGTTCTGGCGAGTCGAGCAGGTGCTTCCGGCATGCTCGGCAGGTGCTTCCGGTGTCATTGGCATGTGGTTCTGGCAGGTCTGAGAGGTGGTTCCGGCATGCCTGACAGGTGATTCCGGAGTGTTCGCCAAGCGGTTCTGGCATAGGCGGCAGGTGATTTTGCCATGTCCAGAATGTGGTTCCAGCGAGTCGAACATGTGGTTCCGGCGTGTCCGGCAGGTGTTTCCGGTCTGTCCAGCAGGTGGTTCTGGGGTGTCCGGCATGAGGTTCTGGCACGTCTGAGAGGTGGTTCCGGCCGGCCCGACATGCGTTTCCGGAGTGTCCGCCACGTGGTTCAGGCACGTCTGAGAGGTGGTTCCAGCATGCCCGGCAGGTTTTCCCGGAGAGTCCTCCAAGTGGTTCTGGCGTAGCCCGCAGGTGATTTTGGTGTGTCCGGCAGGTTGTTCCGTTCTGTCCGATAGGTTGTTCCGGCATGTCCAGCACGTGCTTCTGGCACTTCTGAGAGGTGGTTCTGGCATGCCGGGCAGGTTATTCCGGAGTGTCCGGTAAGTGGTTCTGGTGTAGCCGGCAGTTCATTTTGGCGTGTCTGGCACATGGGTCCTGCGAGTCGAGCAGGTGGTTCCGGCGTGCTCGGCAGGTGGTCCAGGCATGTCCGGCAGGTGGTTCCAGTCTGTCCAGGACGTGGTTCCAGCGTGTCCGGCACGTGGTTCTCTTACGTCTGAGAGGTGGTTCCTGCATGCCTGGCAGGTTATTGCGGATTGTCTGCCAGGTGGTTCTCTCATAGCCAGCTGTTGATTTTGGCCTGTCAGGCAGGTGGTTCTGGTGAGTCCAGCAGGTGGCTCCGGCGTGCTCGGCAGGTGGTTCTGGCATGTCTGGCAGGTGGTTCCGGCGAGTTGAGCAGCTGGTTCCAGCCTGTCCGTCAGGTTAGGGTTAGGGATAGGGTTAGGGTTACGGTTAGGGTTAGGGTTTAGGGTTTGGGGTTAGGGGTTAGGGTTAGGGGTAGGGTTAGGGTTAGGGTTACGGTTGGGTTAGGGTTTAGGGTTAGGCTTAGGGTTAGGGGTTAGGGTTAGGGTTAGGGTTTGGGGATAGGGTTAGGGTTAGGGTTAGGGTTAGGGCCCGGCGCGTGGTTCCGGCGAGGCGAGCAGGTGGCTCCGGCGCGCTCGGCAGGTGCTTCCGCTGGGCCCGGCAGGTGGTTCCGGCGAGGCGAGCAGGTGGCTCCGGCGCGCTCGGCACGTGCTTCCGCTGGGCCCGGCAGGTGGTTCCGGCGAGGCGAGCAGGTGGCTCCGGCGCGCTCGGCAGGTGCTTCCGCTGCACCCGGCAGGTGGTTCCGGCGAGGCGAGCAGGTGGCTCCGGCGCGCCCGGCAGGTGCTTCCGCTGGGCCTGGCAGGTGGTTCCGGCGAGGCGAGCAGGTGGCTCCGGCGTGCCGGGCAGGTGCTTCCGCTGCGCCCGGCAGGTGGTTCCAGCGAGGCGAGCAGGTTGTTCCTGCGTGCTCGGCAGGTGGTTCAGTTGGGTCTGGCAGGTGGTTTCGGTCTGTTCGGGCTGTGGTTCCAGCATCTCAGGCACATGGTTCTGGCACGTCTGAGAGGTGGTTCCGGCTGGCCCTGCAGGTGTTTCTGGAGTCTCCGCCAAGTGGTTCTGGCGTAGCTGGCAGGTGATGTTGGCGTGACTGGCAGGTGGTTCCAGCCAGCCCGGCAGGTGTTTCCGGAGTGTTCACCAACTGGCTGTGGCGTAGCCGGCAGGTGATTTTGGCGTGTCCGACAGGTGGTTCTGGCGAGTCGAGCAGGTGCTTCCGGCATGCTCGGCAGGTGCTTCCGGTGTCATTGGCATGTGGTTCTGGCAGGTCTGAGAGGTGGTTCCGGCATGCCTGACAGGTGATTCCGGAGTGTTCGCCAAGCGGTTCTGGCATAGGCGGCAGGTGATTTTGCCATGTCCAGAATGTGGTTCCAGCGAGTCGAACATGTGGTTCCGGCGTGTCCGGCAGGTGTTTCCGGTCTGTCCAGCAGGTGGTTCTGGGGTGTCCGGCATGAGGTTCTGGCACGTCTGAGAGGTGGTTCCGGCCGGCCCGACATGCGTTTCCGGAGTGTCCGCCACGTGGTTCAGGCACGTCTGAGAGGTGGTTCCAGCATGCCCGGCAGGTTTTCCCGGAGAGTCCTCCAAGTGGTTCTGGCGTAGCCCGCAGGTGATTTTGGTGTGTCCGGCAGGTTGTTCCGTTCTGTCCGATAGGTTGTTCCGGCATGTCCAGCACGTGCTTCTGGCACTTCTGAGAGGTGGTTCTGGCATGCCGGGCAGGTTATTCCGGAGTGTCCGGTAAGTGGTTCTGGTGTAGCCGGCAGTTCATTTTGGCGTGTCTGGCACATGGGTCCTGCGAGTCGAGCAGGTGGTTCCGGCGTGCTCGGCAGGTGGTCCAGGCATGTCCGGCAGGTGGTTCCAGTCTGTCCAGGACGTGGTTCCAGCGTGTCCGGCACGTGGTTCTCTTACGTCTGAGAGGTGGTTCCTGCATGCCTGGCAGGTTATTGCGGATTGTCTGCCAGGTGGTTCTCTCATAGCCAGCTGTTGATTTTGGCCTGTCAGGCAGGTGGTTCTGGTGAGTCCAGCAGGTGGCTCCGGCGTGCTCGGCAGGTGGTTCTGGCATGTCTGGCAGGTGGTTCCGGCGAGTTGAGCAGCTGGTTCCAGCCTGTCCGTCAGGTTAGGGTTAGGGATAGGCTTAGGGTTACGGTTAGGGTTAGGGTTTAGGGTTTGGGGTTAGGGGTTAGGGTTAGGGGTAGGGTTAGGGTTAGGGTTACGGTTGGGTTAGGGTTTAGGGTTAGGCTTAGGGTTAGGGGATAGGGTTAGGGTTAGGGTTTGGGGATAGGGTTAGGGTTAGGGTTAGGGTTAGGGCCCGGCGCGTGGTTCCGGCGAGGCGAGCAGGTGGCTCCGGCGCGCTCGGCAGGTGCTTCCGCTGGGCCCGGCAGGTGGTTCCGGCGAGGCGAGCAGGTGGCTCCGGCGTGCTTGGCACGTGCTTCCGCTGGGCCCGGCAGGTGGTTCCGGCGAGGCGAGCAGGTGGCTCCGGCGCGCTCGGCAGGTGCTTCCGCTGCACCCGGCAGGTGGTTCCGGCGAGGCGAGCAGGTGGCTCCGGCGCGCCCGGCAGGTGCTTCCGCTGGGCCTGGCAGGTGGTTCCGGCGAGGCGAGCAGGTGGCTCCGGCGTGCCGGGCAGGTGCTTCCGCTGCGCCCGGCAGGTGGTTCCGGCGAGGCGAGCAGGTTGTTCCTGCGTGCTCGGCAGGTGGTTCAGTTGGGTCTGGCAGGTGGTTTCGGTCTGCTCGGGCTGTGGTTCCAGCATCTCAGGCACATGGTTCTGGCACGTCTGAGAGGTGGTTCCGGCTGGCCCTGCAGGTGTTTCTGGAGTCTCCGCCAAGTGGTTCTGGTGTAGCTGGCAGGTGATGTTGGCGTGACTGGCAGGTGGTTCCAGCCAGCCCGGCAGGTGTTTCCGGAGTGTTCACCAACTGGCTGTGGCGTAGCCGGCAGGTGATTTTGGCGTGTCCGACAGGTGGTTCTGGCGAGTCGAGCAGGTGCTTCCGGCATGCTCGGCAGGTGCTTCCGGTGTCATTGGCATGTGGTTCTGGCAGGTCTGAGAGGTGGTTCCGGCATGCCTGACAGGTGATTCCGGAGTGTTCGCCAAGCGGTTCTGGCATAGGCGGCAGGTGATTTTGCCATGTCCAGAATGTGGTTCCAGCGAGTCGAACATGTGGTTCCGGCGTGTCCGGCAGGTGTTTCCGGTCTGTCCAGCAGGTGGTTCTGGGGTGTCCGGCATGAGGTTCTGGCACGTCTGAGAGGTGGTTCCGGCCGGCCCGACATGCGTTTCCGGAGTGTCCGCCACGTGGTTCAGGCACGTCTGAGAGGTGGTTCCAGCATGCCCGGCAGGTTTTCCCGGAGAGTCCTCCAAGTGGTTCTGGCGTAGCCCGCAGGTGATTTTGGTGTGTCCGGCAGGTTGTTCCGTTCTGTCCGATAGGTTGTTCCGGCATGTCCAGCACGTGCTTCTGGCACTTCTGAGAGGTGGTTCTGGCATGCCGGGCAGGTTATTCCGGAGTGTCCGGTAAGTGGTTCTGGTGTAGCCGGCAGTTCATTTTGGCGTGTCTGGCACATGGGTCCTGCGAGTCAAGCAGGTGGTTCCGGCGTGCTCGGCAGGTGGTCCAGGCATGTCCGGCAGGTGGTTCCAGTCTGTCCAGGACGTGGTTCCAGCGTGTCCGGCACGTGGTTCTCTTACGTCTGAGAGGTGGTTCCTGCATGCCTGGCAGGTTATTGCGGATTGTCTGCCAGGTGGTTCTCTCATAGCCAGCTGTTGATTTTGGCCTGTCAGGCAGGTGGTTCTGGTGAGTCCAGCAGGTGGCTCCGGCGTGCTCGGCAGGTGGTTCTGGCATGTCTGGCAGGTGGTTCCGGCGAGTTGAGCAGCTGGTTCCAGCCTGTCCGTCAGGTTAGGGTTAGGGATAGGGTTAGGGTTACGGTTAGGGTTAGGGTTTAGGGTTTGGGGTTAGGGGTTAGGGTTAGGGGTAGGGTTAGGGTTAGGGTTACGGTTGGGTTAGGGTTTAGGGTTAGGCTTAGGGTTAGGGGTTAGGGTTAGGGTTAGGGTTTGGGGATAGGGTTAGGGTTAGGGTTAGGGTTAGGGCCCGGCACGTGGTTCCGGCGAGGCGAGCAGGTGGCTCCGGCGCGCTCGGCAGGTGCTTCCGCTGGGCCCGGCAGGTGGTTCCGGCGAGGCGAGCAGGTGGCTCCGGCGCGCTCGGCAGGTGCTTCCGCTGCACCCGGCAGGTGGTTCCGGCGAGGCGAGCAGGTGGCTCCGGCACGCCCGGCAGGTGCTTCCGCTGGGCCTGGCAGGTGGTTCCGGCGAGGCGAGCAGGTGGCTCTGGCGTGCCGGGCAGGTGCTTCCGCTGCGCCCGGCAGGTGGTTCCGGCGAGGCGAGCAGGTTGTTCCTGCGTGCTCGGCAGGTGGTTCAGTTGGGTCTGGCAGGTGGTTTCGGTCTGTTCGGGGTGTGGTTCCAGCATCTCAGGCACATGGTTCTGGCACGTCTGAGAGGTGGTTCCGGCTGGCCCAGCAGGTGGTTCTGGAGTCTCCGCCAAGTGGTTCTGGCGTAGCTGGCAGGTGATGTTGGCGTGACTGGCAGGTGGTTCCAGCCAGCCCGGCAGGTGTTTCCGGAGTGTTCACCAACTGGCTGTGGCGTAGCCGGCAGGTGATTTTGGCGTGTCCGACAGGTGGTTCTGGCGAGTCGAGCAGGTGCTTCCGGCATGCTCGGCAGGTGCTTCCGGTGTCATTGGCATGTGGTTCTGGCAGGTCTGAGAGGTGGTTCCGGCATGCCTGACAGGTGATTCCGGAGTGTTCGCCAAGCGGTTCTGGCATAGGCGGCAGGTGATTTTGCCATGTCCAGAATGTGGTTCCAGCGAGTCGAACATGTGGTTCCGGCGTGTCCGGCAGGTGTTTCCGGTCTGTCCAGCAGGTGGTTCTGGGGTGTCCGGCATGAGGTTCTGGCACGTCTGAGAGGTGGTTCCGGCCGGCCCGACATGCGTTTCCGGAGTGTCCGCCACGTGGTTCAGGCACGTCTGAGAGGTGGTTCCAGCATGCCCGGCAGGTTTTCCCGGAGAGTCCTCCAAGTGGTTCTGGCGTAGCCCGCAGGTGATTTTGGTGTGTCCGGCAGGTTGTTCCGTTCTGTCTGATAGGTTGTTCCGGCATGTCCAGCACGTGCTTCTGGCACTTCTGAGAGGTGGTTCTGGCATGCCGGGCAGGTTATTCCGGAGTGTCCGGTAAGTGGTTCTGGTGTAGCCGGCAGTTCATTTTGGCGTGTCTGGCACATGGGTCCTGCGAGTCAAGCAGGTGGTTCCGGCGTGCTCGGCAGGTGGTCCAGGCATGTCCGGCAGGTGGTTCCAGTCTGTCCAGGACGTGGTTCCAGCGTGTCCGGCACGTGGTTCTCTTACGTCTGAGAGGTGGTTCCTGCATGCCTGGCAGGTTATTGCGGATTGTCTGCCAGGTGGTTCTCTCATAGCCAGCTGTTGATTTTGGCCTGTCAGGCAGGTGGTTCTGGTGAGTCCAGCAGGTGGCTCCGGCGTGCTCGGCAGGTGGTTCTGGCATGTCTGGCAGGTGGTTCCGGCGAGTTGAGCAGCTGGTTCCAGCCTGTCCGTCAGGTTAGGGTTAGGGATAGGGTTAGGGTTACGGTTAGGGTTAGGGTTTAGGGTTTGGGGTTAGGGGTTAGGGTTAGGGGTAGGGTTAGGGTTAGGGTTACGGTTGGGTTAGGGTTTAGGGTTAGGCTTAGGGTTAGGGGTTAGGGTTAGGGTTAGGGTTTGGGGATAGGGTTAGGGTTAGGGTTAGGGTTAGGGCCCGGCACGTGGTTCCGGCGAGGCGAGCAGGTGGCTCCGGCGCGCTCGGCAGGTGCTTCCGCTGGGCCCGGCAGGTGGTTCCGGCGAGGCGAGCAGGTGGCTCCGGCGCGCTCGGCAGGTGCTTCCGCTGCACCCGGCAGGTGGTTCCGGCGAGGCGAGCAGGTGGCTCTGGCGTGCCGGGCAGGTGCTTCCGCTGCGCCCGGCAGGTGGTTCCGGCGAGGCGAGCAGGTTGTTCCTGCGTGCTCGGCAGGTGGTTCAGTTGGGTCTGGCAGGTGGTTTCGGTCTGTTCGGGGTGTGGTTCCAGCATCTCAGGCACATGGTTCTGGCACGTCTGAGAGGTGGTTCCGGCTGGCCCAGCAGGTGGTTCTGGAGTCTCCGCCAAGTGGTTCTGGCGTAGCTGGCAGGTGATGTTGGCGTGACTGGCAGGTGGTTCCAGCCAGCCCGGCAGGTGTTTCCGGAGTGTTCACCAACTGGCTGTGGCGTAGCCGGCAGGTGATTTTGGCGTGTCCGACAGGTGGTTCTGGCGAGTCGAGCAGGTGCTTCCGGCATGCTCGGCAGGTGCTTCCGGTGTCATTGGCATGTGGTTCTGGCAGGTCTGAGAGGTGGTTCCGGCATGCCTGACAGGTGATTCCGGAGTGTTCGCCAAGCGGTTCTGGCATAGGCGGCAGGTGATTTTGCCATGTCCAGAATGTGGTTCCAGCGAGTCGAACATGTGGTTCCGGCGTGTCCGGCAGGTGTTTCCGGTCTGTCCAGCAGGTGGTTCTGGGGTGTCCGGCATGAGGTTCTGGCACGTCTGAGAGGTGGTTCCGGCCGGCCCGACATGCGTTTCCGGAGTGTCTGCCACGTGGTTCAGGCACGTCTGAGAGGTGGTTCCAGCATGCCCGGCAGGTTTTCCCGGAGAGTCCTCCAAGTGGTTCTGGCGTAGCCCGCAGGTGATTTTGGTGTGTCCGGCAGGTTGTTCCGTTCTGTCCGATAGGTTGTTCCGGCATGTCCAGCACGTGCTTCTGGCACTTCTGAGAGGTGGTTCTGGCATGCCGGGCAGGTTATTCCGGAGTGTCCGGTAAGTGGTTCTGGTGTAGCCGGCAGTTCATTTTGGCGTGTCTGGCACATGGGTCCTGCGAGTCAAGCAGGTGGTTCCGGCGTGCTCGGCAGGTGGTCCAGGCATGTCCGGCAGGTGGTTCCAGTCTGTCCAGGACGTGGTTCCAGCGTGTCCGGCACGTGGTTCTCTTACGTCTGAGAGGTGGTTCCTGCATGCCTGGCAGGTTATTGCGGATTGTCTGCCAGGTGGTTCTCTCATAGCCAGCTGTTGATTTTGGCCTGTCAGGCAGGTGGTTCTGGTGAGTCCAGCAGGTGGCTCCGGCGTGCTCGGCAGGTGGTTCTGGCATGTCTGGCAGGTGGTTCCGGCGAGTTGAGCAGCTGGTTCCAGCCTGTCCGTCAGGTTAGGGTTAGGGATAGGGTTAGGGTTACGGTTAGGGTTAGGGTTTAGGGTTTGGGGTTAGGGGTTAGGGTTAGGGGTAGGGTTAGGGTTAGGGTTACGGTTGGGTTAGGGTTTAGGGTTAGGCTTAGGGTTAGGGGTTAGGGTTAGGGTTAGGGTTTGGGGATAGGGTTAGGGTTAGGGTTAGGGTTAGGGCCCGGCACGTGGTTCCGGCGAGGCGAGCAGGTGGCTCCGGCGCGCTCGGCAGGTGCTTCCGCTGGGCCCGGCAGGTGGTTCCGGCGAGGCGAGCAGGTGGCTCCGGCGTGCTTGGCACGTGCTTGCGCAGGGCCCGGCAGGTGGTTCCGGCGAGGCGAGCAGGTGGCTCCGGCGCGCTCGGCAGGTGCTTCCGCTGCACCCGGCAGGTGGTTCCGGCGAGGCGAGCAGGTGGCTCCGGCGCGCCCAGCAGGTGGTTCCGGCGAGGCGAGCAGGTGGCTCCGGCGTGCTTGGCACGTGCTTCCGCTGGGCCCGGCAGGTGGTTCCGGCGAGGCGAGCAGGTGGCTCCGGCGCGCCGGGCAGGTGCTTCCGCTGCGCCCGGCAGGTGGTTCCGGCGAGGCGAGCAGGTTGTTCCTGCGTGCTCGGCAGGTGGTTCAGTTGGGTCTGGCAGGTGGTTTCGGTCTGTTCGGGCTGTGGTTCCAGCATCTCAGGCACATGGTTCTGGCACGTCTGAGAGGTGGTTCCGGCTGGCCCAGCAGGTGGTTCTGGAGTCTCCGCCAAGTGGTTCTGGCGTAGCTGGCAGGTGATGTTGGCGTGACTGGCAGGTGGTTCCAGCCAGCCCGGCAGGTGTTTCCGGAGTGTTCACCAACTGGCTGTGGCGTAGCCGGCAGGTGATTTTGGCGTGTCCGACAGGTGGTTCTGGCGAGTCGAGCAGGTGCTTCCGGCATGCTCGGCAGGTGCTTCCGGTGTCATTGGCATGTGGTTCTGGCAGGTCTGAGAGGTGGTTCCGGCATGCCTGACAGGTGATTCCGGAGTGTTCGCCAAGCGGTTCTGGCATAGGCGGCAGGTGATTTTGCCATGTCCAGAATGTGGTTCCAGCGAGTCGAACATGTGGTTCCGGCGTGTCCGGCAGGTGTTTCCGGTCTGTCCAGCAGGTGGTTCTGGGGTGTCCGGCATGAGGTTCTGGCACGTCTGAGAGGTGGTTCCGGCCGGCCCGACATGCGTTTCCGGAGTGTCCGCCACGTGGTTCAGGCACGTCTGAGAGGTGGTTCCAGCATGCCCGGCAGGTTTTCCCGGAGAGTCCTCCAAGTGGTTCTGGCGTAGCCCGCAGGTGATTTTGGTGTGTCCGGCAGGTTGTTCCGTTCTGTCCGATAGGTTGTTCCGGCATGTCCAGCACGTGCTTCTGGCACTTCTGAGAGGTGGTTCTGGCATGCCGGGCAGGTTATTCCGGAGTGTCCGGTAAGTGGTTCTGGTGTAGCCGGCAGTTCATTTTGGCGTGTCTGGCACATGGGTCCTGCGAGTCGAGCAGGTGGTTCCGGCGTGCTCGGCAGGTGGTCCAGGCATGTCCGGCAGGTGGTTCCAGTCTGTCCAGGACGTGGTTCCAGCGTGTCCGGCACGTGGTTCTCTTACGTCTGAGAGGTGGTTCCTGCATGCCTGGCAGGTTATTGCGGATTGTCTGCCAGGTGGTTCTCTCATAGCCAGCTGTTGATTTTGGCCTGTCAGGCAGGTGGTTCTGGTGAGTCCAGCAGGTGGCTCCGGCGTGCTCGGCAGGTGGTTCTGGCATGTGTGGCAGGTGGTTCCGGCGAGTTGAGCAGCTGGTTCCAGCCTGTCCGTCAGGTTAGGGTTAGGGATAGGCTTAGGGTTACGGTTAGGGTTAGGGTTTAGGGTTTGGGGTTAGGGGTTAGGGTTAGGGGTAGGGTTAGGGTTAGGGTTACGGTTGGGTTAGGGTTTAGGGTTAGGCTTAGGGTTAGGGGATAGGGTTAGGGTTAGGGTTTGGGGATAGGGTTAGGGTTAGGGTTAGGGTTAGGGCCCGGCGCGTGGTTCCGGCGAGGCGAGCAGGTGGCTCCGGCGCGCTCGGCAGGTGCTTCCGCTGGGCCCGGCAGGTGGTTCCGGCGAGGCGAGCAGGTGGCTCCGGCGTGCTTGGCACGTGCTTCCGCTGGGCCCGGCAGGTGGTTCCGGCGAGGCGAGCAGGTGGCTCCGGCGCGCTCGGCAGGTGCTTCCGCTGCACCCGGCAGGTGGTTCCGGCGAGGCGAGCAGGTGGCTCCGGCGCGCCCGGCAGGTGCTTCCGCTGGGCCTGGCAGGTGGTTCCGGCGAGGCGAGCAGGTGGCTCTGGCGTGCCGGGCAGGTGCTTCCGCTGCGCCCGGCAGGTGGTTCCGGCGAGGCGAGCAGGTTGTTCCTGCGTGCTCGGCAGGTGGTTCAGTTGGGTCTGGCAGGTGGTTTCGGTCTGTTCGGGCTGTGGTTCCAGCATCTCAGGCACATGGTTCTGGCACGTCTGAGAGGTGGTTCCGGCTGGCCCAGCAGGTGGTTCTGGAGTCTCCGCCAAGTGGTTCTGGCGTAGCTGGCAGGTGATGTTGGCGTGACTGGCAGGTGGTTCCAGCCAGCCCGGCAGGTGTTTCCGGAGTGTTCACCAACTGGCTGTGGCGTAGCCGGCAGGTGATTTTGGCGTGTCCGACAGGTGGTTCTGGCGAGTCGAGCAGGTGCTTCCGGCATGCTCGGCAGGTGCTTCCGGTGTCATTGGCATGTGGTTCTGGCAGGTCTGAGAGGTGGTTCCGGCATGCCTGACAGGTGATTCCGGAGTGTTCGCCAAGCGGTTCTGGCATAGGCGGCAGGTGATTTTGCCATGTCCAGAATGTGGTTCCAGCGAGTCGAACATGTGGTTCCGGCGTGTCCGGCAGGTGTTTCCGGTCTGTCCAGCAGGTGGTTCTGGGGTGTCCGGCATGAGGTTCTGGCACGTCTGAGAGGTGGTTCCGGCCGGCCCGACATGCGTTTCCGGAGTGTCCGCCACGTGGTTCAGGCACGTCTGAGAGGTGGTTCCAGCATGCCCGGCAGGTTTTCCCGGAGAGTCCTCCAAGTGGTTCTGGCGTAGCCCGCAGGTGATTTTGGTGTGTCCGGCAGGTTGTTCCGTTCTGTCCGATAGGTTGTTCCGGCATGTCCAGCACGTGCTTCTGGCACTTCTGAGAGGTGGTTCTGGCATGCCGGGCAGGTTATTCCGGAGTGTCCGGTAAGTGGTTCTGGTGTAGCCGGCAGTTCATTTTGGCGTGTCTGGCACATGGGTCCTGCGAGTCGAGCAGGTGGTTCCGGCGTGCTCGGCAGGTGGTCCAGGCATGTCCGGCAGGTGGTTCCAGTCTGTCCAGGACGTGGTTCCAGCGTGTCCGGCACGTGGTTCTCTTACGTCTGAGAGGTGGTTCCTGCATGCCTGGCAGGTTATTGCGGATTGTCTGCCAGGTGGTTCTCTCATAGCCAGCTGTTGATTTTGGCCTGTCAGGCAGGTGGTTCTGGTGAGTCCAGCAGGTGGCTCCGGCGTGCTCGGCAGGTGGTTCTGGCATGTGTGGCAGGTGGTTCCGGCGAGTTGAGCAGCTGGTTCCAGCCTGTCCGTCAGGTTAGGGTTAGGGATAGGCTTAGGGTTACGGTTAGGGTTAGGGTTTAGGGTTTGGGGTTAGGGGTTAGGGTTAGGGGTAGGGTTAGGGTTAGGGTTACGGTTGGGTTAGGGTTTAGGGTTAGGCTTAGGGTTAGGGGATAGGGTTAGGGTTAGGGTTTGGGGATAGGGTTAGGGTTAGGGTTAGGGTTAGGGCCCGGCGCGTGGTTCCGGCGAGGCGAGCAGGTGGCTCCGGCGCGCTCGGCAGGTGCTTCCGCTGGGCCCGGCAGGTGGTTCCGGCGAGGCGAGCAGGTGGCTCCGGCGTGCTTGGCACGTGCTTCCGCTGGGCCCGGCAGGTGGTTCCGGCGAGGCGAGCAGGTGGCTCCGGCGCGCTCGGCAGGTGCTTCCGCTGCACCCGGCAGGTGGTTCCGGCGAGGCGAGCAGGTGGCTCCGGCGCGCCCGGCAGGTGCTTCCGCTGGGCCTGGCAGGTGGTTCCGGCGAGGCGAGCAGGTGGCTCCGGCGTGCCGGGCAGGTGCTTCCGCTGCGCCCGGCAGGTGGTTCCAGCGAGGCGAGCAGGTTGTTCCTGCGTGCTCGGCAGGTGGTTCAGTTGGGTCTGGCAGGTGGTTTCGGTCTGTTCGGGCTGTGGTTCCAGCATCTCAGGCACATGGTTCTGGCACGTCTGAGAGGTGGTTCCGGCTGGCCCTGCAGGTGTTTCTGGAGTCTCCGCCAAGTGGTTCTGGCGTAGCTGGCAGGTGATGTTGGCGTGACTGGCAGGTGGTTCCAGCCAGCCCGGCAGGTGTTTCCGGAGTGTTCACCAACTGGCTGTGGCGTAGCCGGCAGGTGATTTTGGCGTGTCCGACAGGTGGTTCTGGCGAGTCGAGCAGGTGCTTCCGGCATGCTCGGCAGGTGCTTCCGGTGTCATTGGCATGTGGTTCTGGCAGGTCTGAGAGGTGGTTCCGGCATGCCTGACAGGTGATTCCGGAGTGTTCGCCAAGCGGTTCTGGCATAGGCGGCAGGTGATTTTGCCATGTCCAGAATGTGGTTCCAGCGAGTCGAACATGTGGTTCCGGCGTGTCCGGCAGGTGTTTCCGGTCTGTCCAGCAGGTGGTTCTGGGGTGTCCGGCATGAGGTTCTGGCACGTCTGAGAGGTGGTTCCGGCCGGCCCGACATGCGTTTCCGGAGTGTCCGCCACGTGGTTCAGGCACGTCTGAGAGGTGGTTCCAGCATGCCCGGCAGGTTTTCCCGGAGAGTCCTCCAAGTGGTTCTGGCGTAGCCCGCAGGTGATTTTGGTGTGTCCGGCAGGTTGTTCCGTTCTGTCCGATAGGTTGTTCCGGCATGTCCAGCACGTGCTTCTGGCACTTCTGAGAGGTGGTTCTGGCATGCCGGGCAGGTTATTCCGGAGTGTCCGGTAAGTGGTTCTGGTGTAGCCGGCAGTTCATTTTGGCGTGTCTGGCACATGGGTCCTGCGAGTCGAGCAGGTGGTTCCGGCGTGCTCGGCAGGTGGTCCAGGCATGTCCGGCAGGTGGTTCCAGTCTGTCCAGGACGTGGTTCCAGCGTGTCCGGCACGTGGTTCTCTTACGTCTGAGAGGTGGTTCCTGCATGCCTGGCAGGTTATTGCGGATTGTCTGCCAGGTGGTTCTCTCATAGCCAGCTGTTGATTTTGGCCTGTCAGGCAGGTGGTTCTGGTGAGTCCAGCAGGTGGCTCCGGCGTGCTCGGCAGGTGGTTCTGGCATGTCTGGCAGGTGGTTCCGGCGAGTTGAGCAGCTGGTTCCAGCCTGTCCGTCAGGTTAGGGTTAGGGATAGGGTTAGGGTTACGGTTAGGGTTAGGGTTTAGGGTTTGGGGTTAGGGGTTAGGGTTAGGGGTAGGGTTAGGGTTAGGGTTACGGTTGGGTTAGGGTTTAGGGTTAGGCTTAGGGTTAGGGGTTAGGGTTAGGGTTAGGGTTTGGGGATAGGGTTAGGGTTAGGGTTAGGGTTAGGGCCCGGCACGTGGTTCCGGCGAGGCGAGCAGGTGGCTCCGGCGTGCTTGGCACGTGCTTCCCCTGGGCCCGGCAGGTGGTTCCGGCGAGGCGAGCAGGTGGCTCCGGCGCGCCCGGCAGGTGCTTCCGCTGGGCGTGGCAGGTGGTTCCGGCGAGGCGAGCAGGTGGCTCCGGCGCGCCGGGCAGGTGGTTCCGGCGAGGCGAGCAGGTGGCTCCGGCGCGCTCGGGAGGTGCTTCCGCTGCACCCGGCAGGTGGTTCCGGCGAGGCGAGCAGGTGGCTCCGGCGCGCCCAGCAGGTGGTTCCGGCGAGGCGAGCAGGTGGCTCCGGCGTGCTTGGCACGTGCTTCCGCTGGGCCCGGCAGGTGGTTCCGGCGAGGCGAGCAGGTGGCTCCGGCGCGCCGGGCAGGTGCTTCCGCTGCGCCCGGCAGGTGGTTCCGGCGAGGCGAGCAGGTTGTTCCTGCGTGCTCGGCAGGTGGTTCAGTTGGGTCTGGCAGGTGGTTTCGGTCTGTTCGGGCTGTGGTTCCAGCATCTCAGGCACATGGTTCTGGCACGTCTGAGAGGTGGTTCCGGCTGGCCCAGCAGGTGGTTCTGGAGTCTCCGCCAAGTGGTTCTGGCGTAGCTGGCAGGTGATGTTGGCGTGACTGGCAGGTGGTTCCAGCCAGCCCGGCAGGTGTTTCCGGAGTGTTCACCAACTGGCTGTGGCGTAGCCGGCAGGTGATTTTGGCGTGTCCGACAGGTGGTTCTGGCGAGTCGAGCAGGTGCTTCCGGCATGCTCGGCAGGTGCTTCCGGTGTCATTGGCATGTGGTTCTGGCAGGTCTGAGAGGTGGTTCCGGCATGCCTGACAGGTGATTCCGGAGTGTTCGCCAAGCGGTTCTGGCATAGGCGGCAGGTGATTTTGCCATGTCCAGAATGTGGTTCCAGCGAGTCGAACATGTGGTTCCGGCGTGTCCGGCAGGTGTTTCCGGTCTGTCCAGCAGGTGGTTCTGGGGTGTCCGGCATGAGGTTCTGGCACGTCTGAGAGGTGGTTCCGGCCGGCCCGACATGCGTTTCCGGAGTGTCCGCCACGTGGTTCAGGCACGTCTGAGAGGTGGTTCCAGCATGCCCGGCAGGTTTTCCCGGAGAGTCCTCCAAGTGGTTCTGGCGTAGCCCGCAGGTGATTTTGGTGTGTCCGGCAGGTTGTTCCGTTCTGTCCGATAGGTTGTTCCGGCATGTCCAGCACGTGCTTCTGGCACTTCTGAGAGGTGGTTCTGGCATGCCGGGCAGGTTATTCCGGAGTGTCCGGTAAGTGGTTCTGGTGTAGCCGGCAGTTCATTTTGGCGTGTCTGGCACATGGGTCCTGCGAGTCGAGCAGGTGGTTCCGGCGTGCTCGGCAGGTGGTCCAGGCATGTCCGGCAGGTGGTTCCAGTCTGTCCAGGACGTGGTTCCAGCGTGTCCGGCACGTGGTTCTCTTACGTCTGAGAGGTGGTTCCTGCATGCCTGGCAGGTTATTGCGGATTGTCTGCCAGGTGGTTCTCTCATAGCCAGCTGTTGATTTTGGCCTGTCAGGCAGGTGGTTCTGGTGAGTCCAGCAGGTGGCTCCGGCGTGCTCGGCAGGTGGTTCTGGCATGTGTGGCAGGTGGTTCCGGCGAGTTGAGCAGCTGGTTCCAGCCTGTCCGTCAGGTTAGGGTTAGGGATAGGCTTAGGGTTACGGTTAGGGTTAGGGTTTAGGGTTTGGGGTTAGGGGTTAGGGTTAGGGGTAGGGTTAGGGTTAGGGTTACGGTTGGGTTAGGGTTTAGGGTTAGGCTTAGGGTTAGGGGATAGGGTTAGGGTTAGGGTTTGGGGATAGGGTTAGGGTTAGGGTTAGGGTTAGGGCCCGGCGCGTGGTTCCGGCGAGGCGAGCAGGTGGCTCCGGCGCGCTCGGCAGGTGCTTCCGCTGGGCCCGGCAGGTGGTTCCGGCGAGGCGAGCAGGTGGCTCCGGCGTGCTTGGCACGTGCTTCCGCTGGGCCCGGCAGGTGGTTCCGGCGAGGCGAGCAGGTGGCTCCGGCGCGCTCGGCAGGTGCTTCCGCTGCACCCGGCAGGTGGTTCCGGCGAGGCGAGCAGGTGGCTCCGGCGCGCCCGGCAGGTGCTTCCGCTGGGCCTGGCAGGTGGTTCCGGCGAGGCGAGCAGGTGGCTCTGGCGTGCCGGGCAGGTGCTTCCGCTGCGCCCGGCAGGTGGTTCCGGCGAGGCGAGCAGGTTGTTCCTGCGTGCTCGGCAGGTGGTTCAGTTGGGTCTGGCAGGTGGTTTCGGTCTGTTCGGGCTGTGGTTCCAGCATCTCAGGCACATGGTTCTGGCACGTCTGAGAGGTGGTTCCGGCTGGCCCAGCAGGTGGTTCTGGAGTCTCCGCCAAGTGGTTCTGGCGTAGCTGGCAGGTGATGTTGGCGTGACTGGCAGGTGGTTCCAGCCAGCCCGGCAGGTGTTTCCGGAGTGTTCACCAACTGGCTGTGGCGTAGCCGGCAGGTGATTTTGGCGTGTCCGACAGGTGGTTCTGGCGAGTCGAGCAGGTGCTTCCGGCATGCTCGGCAGGTGCTTCCGGTGTCATTGGCATGTGGTTCTGGCAGGTCTGAGAGGTGGTTCCGGCATGCCTGACAGGTGATTCCGGAGTGTTCGCCAAGCGGTTCTGGCATAGGCGGCAGGTGATTTTGCCATGTCCAGAATGTGGTTCCAGCGAGTCGAACATGTGGTTCCGGCGTGTCCGGCAGGTGTTTCCGGTCTGTCCAGCAGGTGGTTCTGGGGTGTCCGGCATGAGGTTCTGGCACGTCTGAGAGGTGGTTCCGGCCGGCCCGACATGCGTTTCCGGAGTGTCCGCCACGTGGTTCAGGCACGTCTGAGAGGTGGTTCCAGCATGCCCGGCAGGTTTTCCCGGAGAGTCCTCCAAGTGGTTCTGGCGTAGCCCGCAGGTGATTTTGGTGTGTCCGGCAGGTTGTTCCGTTCTGTCCGATAGGTTGTTCCGGCATGTCCAGCACGTGCTTCTGGCACTTCTGAGAGGTGGTTCTGGCATGCCGGGCAGGTTATTCCGGAGTGTCCGGTAAGTGGTTCTGGTGTAGCCGGCAGTTCATTTTGGCGTGTCTGGCACATGGGTCCTGCGAGTCGAGCAGGTGGTTCCGGCGTGCTCGGCAGGTGGTCCAGGCATGTCCGGCAGGTGGTTCCAGTCTGTCCAGGACGTGGTTCCAGCGTGTCCGGCACGTGGTTCTCTTACGTCTGAGAGGTGGTTCCTGCATGCCTGGCAGGTTATTGCGGATTGTCTGCCAGGTGGTTCTCTCATAGCCAGCTGTTGATTTTGGCCTGTCAGGCAGGTGGTTCTGGTGAGTCCAGCAGGTGGCTCCGGCGTGCTCGGCAGGTGGTTCTGGCATGTGTGGCAGGTGGTTCCGGCGAGTTGAGCAGCTGGTTCCAGCCTGTCCGTCAGGTTAGGGTTAGGGATAGGCTTAGGGTTACGGTTAGGGTTAGGGTTTAGGGTTTGGGGTTAGGGGTTAGGGTTAGGGGTAGGGTTAGGGTTAGGGTTACGGTTGGGTTAGGGTTTAGGGTTAGGCTTAGGGTTAGGGGATAGGGTTAGGGTTAGGGTTTGGGGATAGGGTTAGGGTTAGGGTTAGGGTTAGGGCCCGGCGCGTGGTTCCGGCGAGGCGAGCAGGTGGCTCCGGCGCGCTCGGCAGGTGCTTCCGCTGGGCCCGGCAGGTGGTTCCGGCGAGGCGAGCAGGTGGCTCCGGCGTGCTTGGCACGTGCTTCCGCTGGGCCCGGCAGGTGGTTCCGGCGAGGCGAGCAGGTGGCTCCGGCGCGCTCGGCAGGTGCTTCCGCTGCACCCGGCAGGTGGTTCCGGCGAGGCGAGCAGGTGGCTCCGGCGCGCCCGGCAGGTGCTTCCGCTGGGCCTGGCAGGTGGTTCCGGCGAGGCGAGCAGGTGGCTCCGGCGTGCCGGGCAGGTGCTTCCGCTGCGCCCGGCAGGTGGTTCCAGCGAGGCGAGCAGGTTGTTCCTGCGTGCTCGGCAGGTGGTTCAGTTGGGTCTGGCAGGTGGTTTCGGTCTGTTCGGGCTGTGGTTCCAGCATCTCAGGCACATGGTTCTGGCACGTCTGAGAGGTGGTTCCGGCTGGCCCTGCAGGTGTTTCTGGAGTCTCCGCCAAGTGGTTCTGGCGTAGCTGGCAGGTGATGTTGGCGTGACTGGCAGGTGGTTCCAGCCAGCCCGGCAGGTGTTTCCGGAGTGTTCACCAACTGGCTGTGGCGTAGCCGGCAGGTGATTTTGGCGTGTCCGACAGGTGGTTCTGGCGAGTCGAGCAGGTGCTTCCGGCATGCTCGGCAGGTGCTTCCGGTGTCATTGGCATGTGGTTCTGGCAGGTCTGAGAGGTGGTTCCGGCATGCCTGACAGGTGATTCCGGAGTGTTCGCCAAGCGGTTCTGGCATAGGCGGCAGGTGATTTTGCCATGTCCAGAATGTGGTTCCAGCGAGTCGAACATGTGGTTCCGGCGTGTCCGGCAGGTGTTTCCGGTCTGTCCAGCAGGTGGTTCTGGGGTGTCCGGCATGAGGTTCTGGCACGTCTGAGAGGTGGTTCCGGCCGGCCCGACATGCGTTTCCGGAGTGTCCGCCACGTGGTTCAGGCACGTCTGAGAGGTGGTTCCAGCATGCCCGGCAGGTTTTCCCGGAGAGTCCTCCAAGTGGTTCTGGCGTAGCCCGCAGGTGATTTTGGTGTGTCCGGCAGGTTGTTCCGTTCTGTCCGATAGGTTGTTCCGGCATGTCCAGCACGTGCTTCTGGCACTTCTGAGAGGTGGTTCTGGCATGCCGGGCAGGTTATTCCGGAGTGTCCGGTAAGTGGTTCTGGTGTAGCCGGCAGTTCATTTTGGCGTGTCTGGCACATGGGTCCTGCGAGTCGAGCAGGTGGTTCCGGCGTGCTCGGCAGGTGGTCCAGGCATGTCCGGCAGGTGGTTCCAGTCTGTCCAGGACGTGGTTCCAGCGTGTCCGGCACGTGGTTCTCTTACGTCTGAGAGGTGGTTCCTGCATGCCTGGCAGGTTATTGCGGATTGTCTGCCAGGTGGTTCTCTCATAGCCAGCTGTTGATTTTGGCCTGTCAGGCAGGTGGTTCTGGTGAGTCCAGCAGGTGGCTCCGGCGTGCTCGGCAGGTGGTTCTGGCATGTCTGGCAGGTGGTTCCGGCGAGTTGAGCAGCTGGTTCCAGCCTGTCCGTCAGGTTAGGGTTAGGGATAGGGTTAGGGTTACGGTTAGGGTTAGGGTTTAGGGTTTGGGGTTAGGGGTTAGGGTTAGGGGTAGGGTTAGGGTTAGGGTTACGGTTGGGTTAGGGTTTAGGGTTAGGCTTAGGGTTAGGGGTTAGGGTTAGGGTTAGGGTTTGGGGATAGGGTTAGGGTTAGGGTTAGGGTTAGGGCCCGGCACGTGGTTCCGGCGAGGCGAGCAGGTGGCTCCGGCGTGCTTGGCACGTGCTTCCCCTGGGCCCGGCAGGTGGTTCCGGCGAGGCGAGCAGGTGGCTCCGGCGCGCCCGGCAGGTGCTTCCGCTGGGCGTGGCAGGTGGTTCCGGCGAGGCGAGCAGGTGGCTCCGGCGCGCCGGGCAGGTGGTTCCGGCGAGGCGAGCAGGTGGCTCCGGCGCGCTCGGGAGGTGCTTCCGCTGCACCCGGCAGGTGGTTCCGGCGAGGCGAGCAGGTGGCTCCGGCGCGCCCAGCAGGTGGTTCCGGCGAGGCGAGCAGGTGGCTCCTGCGTGCTTGGCACGTGCTTCCGCTGGGCCCGGCAGGTGGTTCCGGCGAGGCGAGCAGGTGGCTCCGGCGCGCCGGGCAGGTGCTTCCGCTGCGCCCGGCAGGTGGTTCCGGCGAGGCGAGCAGGTTGTTCCTGCGTGCTCGGCAGGTGGTTCAGTTGGGTCTGGCAGGTGGTTTCGGTCTGTTCGGGCTGTGGTTCCAGCATCTCAGGCACATGGTTCTGGCACGTCTGAGAGGTGGTTCCGGCTGGCCCAGCAGGTGGTTCTGGAGTCTCCGCCAAGTGGTTCTGGCGTAGCTGGCAGGTGATGTTGGCGTGACTGGCAGGTGGTTCCAGCCAGCCCGGCAGGTGTTTCCGGAGTGTTCACCAACTGGCTGTGGCGTAGCCGGCAGGTGATTTTGGCGTGTCCGACAGGTGGTTCTGGCGAGTCGAGCAGGTGCTTCCGGCATGCTCGGCAGGTGCTTCCGGTGTCATTGGCATGTGGTTCTGGCAGGTCTGAGAGGTGGTTCCGGCATGCCTGACAGGTGATTCCGGAGTGTTCGCCAAGCGGTTCTGGCATAGGCGGCAGGTGATTTTGCCATGTCCAGAATGTGGTTCCAGCGAGTCGAACATGTGGTTCCGGCGTGTCCGGCAGGTGTTTCCGGTCTGTCCAGCAGGTGGTTCTGGGGTGTCCGGCATGAGGTTCTGGCACGTCTGAGAGGTGGTTCCGGCCGGCCCGACATGCGTTTCCGGAGTGTCCGCCACGTGGTTCAGGCACGTCTGAGAGGTGGTTCCAGCATGCCCGGCAGGTTTTCCCGGAGAGTCCTCCAAGTGGTTCTGGCGTAGCCCGCAGGTGATTTTGGTGTGTCCGGCAGGTTGTTCCGTTCTGTCCGATAGGTTGTTCCGGCATGTCCAGCACGTGCTTCTGGCACTTCTGAGAGGTGGTTCTGGCATGCCGGGCAGGTTATTCCGGAGTGTCCGGTAAGTGGTTCTGGTGTAGCCGGCAGTTCATTTTGGCGTGTCTGGCACATGGGTCCTGCGAGTCGAGCAGGTGGTTCCGGCGTGCTCGGCAGGTGGTCCAGGCATGTCCGGCAGGTGGTTCCAGTCTGTCCAGGACGTGGTTCCAGCGTGTCCGGCACGTGGTTCTCTTACGTCTGAGAGGTGGTTCCTGCATGCCTGGCAGGTTATTGCGGATTGTCTGCCAGGTGGTTCTCTCATAGCCAGCTGTTGATTTTGGCCTGTCAGGCAGGTGGTTCTGGTGAGTCCAGCAGGTGGCTCCGGCGTGCTCGGCAGGTGGTTCTGGCATGTGTGGCAGGTGGTTCCGGCGAGTTGAGCAGCTGGTTCCAGCCTGTCCGTCAGGTTAGGGTTAGGGATAGGCTTAGGGTTACGGTTAGGGTTAGGGTTTAGGGTTTGGGGTTAGGGGTTAGGGTTAGGGGTAGGGTTAGGGTTAGGGTTACGGTTGGGTTAGGGTTTAGGGTTAGGCTTAGGGTTAGGGGATAGGGTTAGGGTTAGGGTTTGGGGATAGGGTTAGGGTTAGGGTTAGGGTTAGGGCCCGGCGCGTGGTTCCGGCGAGGCGAGCAGGTGGCTCCGGCGCGCTCGGCAGGTGCTTCCGCTGGGCCCGGCAGGTGGTTCCGGCGAGGCGAGCAGGTGGCTCCGGCGTGCTTGGCACGTGCTTCCGCTGGGCCCGGCAGGTGGTTCCGGCGAGGCGAGCAGGTGGCTCCGGCGCGCTCGGCAGGTGCTTCCGCTGCACCCGGCAGGTGGTTCCGGCGAGGCGAGCAGGTGGCTCCGGCGCGCCCGGCAGGTGCTTCCGCTGGGCCTGGCAGGTGGTTCCGGCGAGGCGAGCAGGTGGCTCTGGCGTGCCGGGCAGGTGCTTCCGCTGCGCCCGGCAGGTGGTTCCGGCGAGGCGAGCAGGTTGTTCCTGCGTGCTCGGCAGGTGGTTCAGTTGGGTCTGGCAGGTGGTTTCGGTCTGTTCGGGCTGTGGTTCCAGCATCTCAGGCACATGGTTCTGGCACGTCTGAGAGGTGGTTCCGGCTGGCCCAGCAGGTGGTTCTGGAGTCTCCGCCAAGTGGTTCTGGCGTAGCTGGCAGGTGATGTTGGCGTGACTGGCAGGTGGTTCCAGCCAGCCCGGCAGGTGTTTCCGGAGTGTTCACCAACTGGCTGTGGCGTAGCCGGCAGGTGATTTTGGCGTGTCCGACAGGTGGTTCTGGCGAGTCGAGCAGGTGCTTCCGGCATGCTCGGCAGGTGCTTCCGGTGTCATTGGCATGTGGTTCTGGCAGGTCTGAGAGGTGGTTCCGGCATGCCTGACAGGTGATTCCGGAGTGTTCGCCAAGCGGTTCTGGCATAGGCGGCAGGTGATTTTGCCATGTCCAGAATGTGGTTCCAGCGAGTCGAACATGTGGTTCCGGCGTGTCCGGCAGGTGTTTCCGGTCTGTCCAGCAGGTGGTTCTGGGGTGTCCGGCATGAGGTTCTGGCACGTCTGAGAGGTGGTTCCGGCCGGCCCGACATGCGTTTCCGGAGTGTCCGCCACGTGGTTCAGGCACGTCTGAGAGGTGGTTCCAGCATGCCCGGCAGGTTTTCCCGGAGAGTCCTCCAAGTGGTTCTGGCGTAGCCCGCAGGTGATTTTGGTGTGTCCGGCAGGTTGTTCCGTTCTGTCCGATAGGTTGTTCCGGCATGTCCAGCACGTGCTTCTGGCACTTCTGAGAGGTGGTTCTGGCATGCCGGGCAGGTTATTCCGGAGTGTCCGGTAAGTGGTTCTGGTGTAGCCGGCAGTTCATTTTGGCGTGTCTGGCACATGGGTCCTGCGAGTCGAGCAGGTGGTTCCGGCGTGCTCGGCAGGTGGTCCAGGCATGTCCGGCAGGTGGTTCCAGTCTGTCCAGGACGTGGTTCCAGCGTGTCCGGCACGTGGTTCTCTTACGTCTGAGAGGTGGTTCCTGCATGCCTGGCAGGTTATTGCGGATTGTCTGCCAGGTGGTTCTCTCATAGCCAGCTGTTGATTTTGGCCTGTCAGGCAGGTGGTTCTGGTGAGTCCAGCAGGTGGCTCCGGCGTGCTCGGCAGGTGGTTCTGGCATGTGTGGCAGGTGGTTCCGGCGAGTTGAGCAGCTGGTTCCAGCCTGTCCGTCAGGTTAGGGTTAGGGATAGGCTTAGGGTTACGGTTAGGGTTAGGGTTTAGGGTTTGGGGTTAGGGGTTAGGGTTAGGGGTAGGGTTAGGGTTAGGGTTACGGTTGGGTTAGGGTTTAGGGTTAGGCTTAGGGTTAGGGGATAGGGTTAGGGTTAGGGTTTGGGGATAGGGTTAGGGTTAGGGTTAGGGTTAGGGCCCGGCGCGTGGTTCCGGCGAGGCGAGCAGGTGGCTCCGGCGCGCTCGGCAGGTGCTTCCGCTGGGCCCGGCAGGTGGTTCCGGCGAGGCGAGCAGGTGGCTCCGGCGTGCTTGGCACGTGCTTCCGCTGGGCCCGGCAGGTGGTTCCGGCGAGGCGAGCAGGTGGCTCCGGCGCGCTCGGCAGGTGCTTCCGCTGCACCCGGCAGGTGGTTCCGGCGAGGCGAGCAGGTGGCTCCGGCGCGCCCGGCAGGTGCTTCCGCTGGGCCTGGCAGGTGGTTCCGGCGAGGCGAGCAGGTGGCTCTGGCGTGCCGGGCAGGTGCTTCCGCTGCGCCCGGCAGGTGGTTCCGGCGAGGCGAGCAGGTTGTTCCTGCGTGCTCGGCAGGTGGTTCAGTTGGGTCTGGCAGGTGGTTTCGGTCTGTTCGGGCTGTGGTTCCAGCATCTCAGGCACATGGTTCTGGCACGTCTGAGAGGTGGTTCCGGCTGGCCCAGCAGGTGGTTCTGGAGTCTCCGCCAAGTGGTTCTGGCGTAGCTGGCAGGTGATGTTGGCGTGACTGGCAGGTGGTTCCAGCCAGCCCGGCAGGTGTTTCCGGAGTGTTCACCAACTGGCTGTGGCGTAGCCGGCAGGTGATTTTGGCGTGTCCGACAGGTGGTTCTGGCGAGTCGAGCAGGTGCTTCCGGCATGCTCGGCAGGTGCTTCCGGTGTCATTGGCATGTGGTTCTGGCAGGTCTGAGAGGTGGTTCCGGCATGCCTGACAGGTGATTCCGGAGTGTTCGCCAAGCGGTTCTGGCATAGGCGGCAGGTGATTTTGCCATGTCCAGAATGTGGTTCCAGCGAGTCGAACATGTGGTTCCGGCGTGTCCGGCAGGTGTTTCCGGTCTGTCCAGCAGGTGGTTCTGGGGTGTCCGGCATGAGGTTCTGGCACGTCTGAGAGGTGGTTCCGGCCGGCCCGACATGCGTTTCCGGAGTGTCCGCCACGTGGTTCAGGCACGTCTGAGAGGTGGTTCCAGCATGCCCGGCAGGTTTTCCCGGAGAGTCCTCCAAGTGGTTCTGGCGTAGCCCGCAGGTGATTTTGGTGTGTCCGGCAGGTTGTTCCGTTCTGTCCGATAGGTTGTTCCGGCATGTCCAGCACGTGCTTCTGGCACTTCTGAGAGGTGGTTCTGGCATGCCGGGCAGGTTATTCCGGAGTGTCCGGTAAGTGGTTCTGGTGTAGCCGGCAGTTCATTTTGGCGTGTCTGGCACATGGGTCCTGCGAGTCGAGCAGGTGGTTCCGGCGTGCTCGGCAGGTGGTCCAGGCATGTCCGGCAGGTGGTTCCAGTCTGTCCAGGACGTGGTTCCAGCGTGTCCGGCACGTGGTTCTCTTACGTCTGAGAGGTGGTTCCTGCATGCCTGGCAGGTTATTGCGGATTGTCTGCCAGGTGGTTCTCTCATAGCCAGCTGTTGATTTTGGCCTGTCAGGCAGGTGGTTCTGGTGAGTCCAGCAGGTGGCTCCGGCGTGCTCGGCAGGTGGTTCTGGCATGTGTGGCAGGTGGTTCCGGCGAGTTGAGCAGCTGGTTCCAGCCTGTCCGTCAGGTTAGGGTTAGGGATAGGCTTAGGGTTACGGTTAGGGTTAGGGTTTAGGGTTTGGGGTTAGGGGTTAGGGTTAGGGGTAGGGTTAGGGTTAGGGTTACGGTTGGGTTAGGGTTTAGGGTTAGGCTTAGGGTTAGGGGATAGGGTTAGGGTTAGGGTTTGGGGATAGGGTTAGGGTTAGGGTTAGGGTTAGGGCCCGGCGCGTGGTTCCGGCGAGGCGAGCAGGTGGCTCCGGCGCGCTCGGCAGGTGCTTCCGCTGGGCCCGGCAGGTGGTTCCGGCGAGGCGAGCAGGTGGCTCCGGCGTGCTTGGCACGTGCTTCCGCTGGGCCCGGCAGGTGGTTCCGGCGAGGCGAGCAGGTGGCTCCGGCGCGCTCGGCAGGTGCTTCCGCTGCACCCGGCAGGTGGTTCCGGCGAGGCGAGCAGGTGGCTCCGGCGCGCCCGGCAGGTGCTTCCGCTGGGCCTGGCAGGTGGTTCCGGCGAGGCGAGCAGGTGGCTCCGGCGTGCCGGGCAGGTGCTTCCGCTGCGCCCGGCAGGTGGTTCCGGCGAGGCGAGCAGGTTGTTCCTGCGTGCTCGGCAGGTGGTTCAGTTGGGTCTGGCAGGTGGTTTCGGTCTGTTCGGGCTGTGGTTCCAGCATCTCAGGCACATGGTTCTGGCACGTCTGAGAGGTGGTTCCGGCTGGCCCAGCAGGTGGTTCTGGAGTCTCCGCCAAGTGGTTCTGGCGTAGCTGGCAGGTGATGTTGGCGTGACTGGCAGGTGGTTCCAGCCAGCCCGGCAGGTGTTTCCGGAGTGTTCACCAACTGGCTGTGGCGTAGCCGGCAGGTGATTTTGGCGTGTCCGACAGGTGGTTCTGGCGAGTCGAGCAGGTGCTTCCGGCATGCTCGGCAGGTGCTTCCGGTGTCATTGGCATGTGGTTCTGGCAGGTCTGAGAGGTGGTTCCGGCATGCCTGACAGGTGATTCCGGAGTGTTCGCCAAGCGGTTCTGGCATAGGCGGCAGGTGATTTTGCCATGTCCAGAATGTGGTTCCAGCGAGTCGAACATGTGGTTCCGGCGTGTCCGGCAGGTGTTTCCGGTCTGTCCAGCAGGTGGTTCTGGGGTGTCCGGCATGAGGTTCTGGCACGTCTGAGAGGTGGTTCCGGCCGGCCCGACATGCGTTTCCGGAGTGTCCGCCACGTGGTTCAGGCACGTCTGAGAGGTGGTTCCAGCATGCCCGGCAGGTTTTCCCGGAGAGTCCTCCAAGTGGTTCTGGCGTAGCCCGCAGGTGATTTTGGTGTGTCCGGCAGGTTGTTCCGTTCTGTCCGATAGGTTGTTCCGGCATGTCCAGCACGTGCTTCTGGCACTTCTGAGAGGTGGTTCTGGCATGCCGGGCAGGTTATTCCGGAGTGTCCGGTAAGTGGTTCTGGTGTAGCCGGCAGTTCATTTTGGCGTGTCTGGCACATGGGTCCTGCGAGTCGAGCAGGTGGTTCCGGCGTGCTCGGCAGGTGGTCCAGGCATGTCCGGCAGGTGGTTCCAGTCTGTCCAGGACGTGGTTCCAGCGTGTCCGGCACGTGGTTCTCTTACGTCTGAGAGGTGGTTCCTGCATGCCTGGCAGGTTATTGCGGATTGTCTGCCAGGTGGTTCTCTCATAGCCAGCTGTTGATTTTGGCCTGTCAGGCAGGTGGTTCTGGTGAGTCCAGCAGGTGGCTCCGGCGTGCTCGGCAGGTGGTTCTGGCATGTGTGGCAGGTGGTTCCGGCGAGTTGAGCAGCTGGTTCCAGCCTGTCCGTCAGGTTAGGGTTAGGGATAGGCTTAGGGTTACGGTTAGGGTTAGGGTTTAGGGTTTGGGGTTAGGGGTTAGGGTTAGGGGTAGGGTTAGGGTTAGGGTTACGGTTGGGTTAGGGTTTAGGGTTAGGCTTAGGGTTAGGGGATAGGGTTAGGGTTAGGGTTTGGGGATAGGGTTAGGGTTAGGGTTAGGGTTAGGGCCCGGCGCGTGGTTCCGGCGAGGCGAGCAGGTGGCTCCGGCGCGCTCGGCAGGTGCTTCCGCTGGGCCCGGCAGGTGGTTCCGGCGAGGCGAGCAGGTGGCTCCGGCGTGCTTGGCACGTGCTTCCGCTGGGCCCGGCAGGTGGTTCCGGCGAGGCGAGCCGGTGGCTCCGGCGCGCTCGGCAGGTGCTTCCGCTGCACCCGGCAGGTGGTTCCGGCGAGGCGAGCAGGTGGCTCCGGCGCGCCCGGCAGGTGCTTCCGCTGGGCCTGGCAGGTGGTTCCGGCGAGGCGAGCAGGTGGCTCCGGCGTGCCGGGCAGGTGCTTCCGCTGCGCCCGGCAGGTGGTTCCGGCGAGGCGAGCAGGTTGTTCCTGCGTGCTCGGCAGGTGGTTCAGTTGGGTCTGGCAGGTGGTTTCGGTCTGTTCGGGCTGTGGTTCCAGCATCTCAGGCACATGGTTCTGGCACGTCTGAGAGGTGGTTCCGGCTGGCCCAGCAGGTGGTTCTGGAGTCTCCGCCAAGTGGTTCTGGCGTAGCTGGCAGGTGATGTTGGCGTGACTGGCAGGTGGTTCCAGCCAGCCCGGCAGGTGTTTCCGGAGTGTTCACCAACTGGCTGTGGCGTAGCCGGCAGGTGATTTTGGCGTGTCCGACAGGTGGTTCTGGCGAGTCGAGCAGGTGCTTCCGGCATGCTCGGCAGGTGCTTCCGGTGTCATTGGCATGTGGTTCTGGCAGGTCTGAGAGGTGGTTCCGGCATGCCTGACAGGTGATTCCGGAGTGTTCGCCAAGCGGTTCTGGCATAGGCGGCAGGTGATTTTGCCATGTCCAGAATGTGGTTCCAGCGAGTCGAACATGTGGTTCCGGCGTGTCCGGCAGGTGTTTCCGGTCTGTCCAGCAGGTGGTTCTGGGGTGTCCGGCATGAGGTTCTGGCACGTCTGAGAGGTGGTTCCGGCCGGCCCGACATGCGTTTCCGGAGTGTCCGCCACGTGGTTCAGGCACGTCTGAGAGGTGGTTCCAGCATGCCCGGCAGGTTTTCCCGGAGAGTCCTCCAAGTGGTTCTGGCGTAGCCCGCAGGTGATTTTGGTGTGTCCGGCAGGTTGTTCCGTTCTGTCCGATAGGTTGTTCCGGCATGTCCAGCACGTGCTTCTGGCACTTCTGAGAGGTGGTTCTGGCATGCCGGGCAGGTTATTCCGGAGTGTCCGGTAAGTGGTTCTGGTGTAGCCGGCAGTTCATTTTGGCGTGTCTGGCACATGGGTCCTGCGAGTCGAGCAGGTGGTTCCGGCGTGCTCGGCAGGTGGTCCAGGCATGTCCGGCAGGTGGTTCCAGTCTGTCCAGGACGTGGTTCCAGCGTGTCCGGCACGTGGTTCTCTTACGTCTGAGAGGTGGTTCCTGCATGCCTGGCAGGTTATTGCGGATTGTCTGCCAGGTGGTTCTCTCATAGCCAGCTGTTGATTTTGGCCTGTCAGGCAGGTGGTTCTGGTGAGTCCAGCAGGTGGCTCCGGCGTGCTCGGCAGGTGGTTCTGGCATGTGTGGCAGGTGGTTCCGGCGAGTTGAGCAGCTGGTTCCAGCCTGTCCGTCAGGTTAGGGTTAGGGATAGGCTTAGGGTTACGGTTAGGGTTAGGGTTTAGGGTTTGGGGTTAGGGGTTAGGGTTAGGGGTAGGGTTAGGGTTAGGGTTACGGTTGGGTTAGGGTTTAGGGTTAGGCTTAGGGTTAGGGGATAGGGTTAGGGTTAGGGTTTGGGGATAGGGTTAGGGTTAGGGTTAGGGTTAGGGCCCGGCGCGTGGTTCCGGCGAGGCGAGCAGGTGGCTCCGGCGCGCTCGGCAGGTGCTTCCGCTGCACCCGGCAGGTGGTTCCGGCGAGGCGAGCAGGTGGCTCCGGCGCGCCCGGCAGGTGCTTCCGCTGGGCCTGGCAGGTGGTTCCGGCGAGGCGAGCAGGTGGCTCCGGCGTGCCGGGCAGGTGCTTCCGCTGCGCCCGGCAGGTGGTTCCGGCGAGGCGAGCAGGTTGTTCCTGCGTGCTCGGCAGGTGGTTCAGTTGGGTCTGGCAGGTGGTTTCGGTCTGTTCGGGCTGTGGTTCCAGCATCTCAGGCACATGGTTCTGGCACGTCTGAGAGGTGGTTCCGGCTGGCCCTGCAGGTGTTTCTGGAGTCTCCGCCAAGTGGTTCTGGCGTAGCTGGCAGGTGATGTTGGCGTGACTGGCAGGTGGTTCCAGCCAGCCCGGCAGGTGTTTCCGGAGTGTTCACCAACTGGCTGTGGCGTAGCCGGCAGGTGATTTTGGCGTGTCCGACAGGTGGTTCTGGCGAGTCGAGCAGGTGCTTCCGGCATGCTCGGCAGGTGCTTCCGGTGTCATTGGCATGTGGTTCTGGCAGGTCTGAGAGGTGGTTCCGGCATGCCTGACAGGTGATTCCGGAGTGTTCGCCAAGCGGTTCTGGCATAGGCGGCAGGTGATTTTGCCATGTCCAGAATGTGGTTCCAGCGAGTCGAACATGTGGTTCCGGCGTGTCCGGCAGGTGTTTCCGGTCTGTCCAGCAGGTGGTTCTGGGGTGTCCGGCATGAGGTTCTGGCACGTCTGAGAGGTGGTTCCGGCCGGCCCGACATGCGTTTCCGGAGTGTCCGCCACGTGGTTCAGGCACGTCTGAGAGGTGGTTCCAGCATGCCCGGCAGGTTTTCCCGGAGAGTCCTCCAAGTGGTTCTGGCGTAGCCCGCAGGTGATTTTGGTGTGTCCGGCAGGTTGTTCCGTTCTGTCCGATAGGTTGTTCCGGCATGTCCAGCACGTGCTTCTGGCACTTCTGAGAGGTGGTTCTGGCATGCCGGGCAGGTTATTCCGGAGTGTCCGGTAAGTGGTTCTGGTGTAGCCGGCAGTTCATTTTGGCGTGTCTGGCACATGGGTCCTGCGAGTCGAGCAGGTGGTTCCGGCGTGCTCGGCAGGTGGTCCAGGCATGTCCGGCAGGTGGTTCCAGTCTGTCCAGGACGTGGTTCCAGCGTGTCCGGCACGTGGTTCTCTTACGTCTGAGAGGTGGTTCCTGCATGCCTGGCAGGTTATTGCGGATTGTCTGCCAGGTGGTTCTCTCATAGCCAGCTGTTGATTTTGGCCTGTCAGGCAGGTGGTTCTGGTGAGTCCAGCAGGTGGCTCCGGCGTGCTCGGCAGGTGGTTCTGGCATGTCTGGCAGGTGGTTCCGGCGAGTTGAGCAGCTGGTTCCAGCCTGTCCGTCAGGTTAGGGTTAGGGATAGGGTTAGGGTTACGGTTAGGGTTAGGGTTTAGGGTTTGGGGTTAGGGGTTAGGGTTAGGGGTAGGGTTAGGGTTAGGGTTACGGTTGGGTTAGGGTTTAGGGTTAGGCTTAGGGTTAGGGGTTAGGGTTAGGGTTAGGGTTTGGGGATAGGGTTAGGGTTAGGGTTAGGGTTAGGGCCCGGCGCGTGGTTCCGGCGAGGCGAGCAGGTGGCTCCGGCGCGCTCGGCAGGTGCTTCCGCTGGGCCCGGCAGGTGGTTCCGGCGAGGCGAGCAGGTGGCTCCGGCGTGCTTGACACGTGCTTGCGCTGGGCCCGGCAGGTGGTTCCGGCGAGGCGAGCAGGTGGCTCCGGCGCGCTCGGGAGGTGCTTCCGCTGCACCCGGCAGGTGGTTCCGGCGAGGCGAGCAGGTGGCTCCGGCGCGCCCAGCAGGTGGTTCCGGCGAGCCGAGCAGGTGGCTCCGGCGCGCTCGGCAGGTGCTTCCGCTGGGCCAGGCTGGTGTTTCCGGCGAGGCGAGCAGGTGGCTCCGGCGCGCTCGGCAGGTGGTTCTGGCATGTCTGGCAGGTGGTTCCGGCGAGTTGAGCAGCTGGTTCCAGCCTGTCCGTCAGGTTAGGGTTAGGGATAGGGTTAGGGTTACGGTTAGGGTTAGGGTTTAGGGTTTGGGGTTAGGGTTTAGGGTTAGGGGTAGGGTTAGGGTTAGGGTTACGGTTGGGTTAGGGTTTAGGGTTAGGCTTAGGGTTAGGGGATAGGGTTAGGGTTAGGGTTTGGGGATAGGGTTAGGGTTAGGGTTAGGGTTAGGGCCCGGCGCGTGGTTCCGGCGAGGCGAGCAGGTGGCTCCGGCGCGCTCGGCAGGTGCTTCCGCTGGGCCCGGCAGGTGGTTCCGGCGAGGCGAGCAGGTGGCTCCGGCGTGCTTGGCACGTGCTTCCCCTGGGCCCGGCAGGTGGTTCCGGCGAGGCGAGCAGGTGGCTCCGGCGCGCCCGGCAGGTGCTTCCGCTGGGCGTGGCAGGTGGTTCCGGCGAGGCGAGCAGGTGGCTCCGGCGCGCCGGGCAGGTGGTTCCGGCGAGGCGAGCAGGTGGCTCCGGCGCGCTCGGCAGGTGCTTCCGCTGCGCCCGGCAGGTGGTTCCGGCGAGGCGAGCAGGTTGTTCCTGCGTGCTCGGCAGGTGGTTCAGTTGGGTCTGGCAGGTGGTTTCGGTCTGTTCGGGCTGTGGTTCCAGCATCTCAGGCACATGGTTCTGGCACGTCTGAGAGGTGGTTCCGGCTGGCCCAGCAGGTGTTTCTGGAGTCTCCGCCAAGTGGTTCTGGCGTAGCTGGCAGGTGATGTTGGCGTGACTGGCAGGTGGTTCCAGCCAGCCCGGCAGGTGTTTCCGGAGTGTTCACCAACTGGCTGTGGCGTAGCCGGCAGGTGATTTTGGCGTGTCCGACAGGTGGTTCTGGCGAGTCGAGCAGGTGCTTCCGGCATGCTCGGCAGGTGCTTCCGGTGTCATTGGCATGTGGTTCTGGCAGGTCTGAGAGGTGGTTCCGGCATGCCTGACAGGTGATTCCGGAGTGTTCGCCAAGCGGTTCTGGCATAGGCGGCAGGTGATTTTGCCATGTCCAGAATGTGGTTCCAGCGAGTCGAACATGTGGTTCCGGCGTGTCCGGCAGGTGTTTCCGGTCTGTCCAGCAGGTGGTTCTGGGGTGTCCGGCATGAGGTTCTGGCACGTCTGAGAGGTGGTTCCGGCCGGCCCGACATGCGTTTCCGGAGTGTCCGCCACGTGGTTCAGGCACGTCTGAGAGGTGGTTCCAGCATGCCCGGCAGGTTTTCCCGGAGAGTCCTCCAAGTGGTTCTGGCGTAGCCCGCAGGTGATTTTGGTGTGTCCGGCAGGTTGTTCCGTTCTGTCCGATAGGTTGTTCCGGCATGTCCAGCACGTGCTTCTGGCACTTCTGAGAGGTGGTTCTGGCATGCCGGGCAGGTTATTCCGGAGTGTCCGGTAAGTGGTTCTGGTGTAGCCGGCAGTTCATTTTGGCGTGTCTGGCACATGGGTCCTGCGAGTCGAGCAGGTGGTTCCGGCGTGCTCGGCAGGTGGTCCAGGCATGTCCGGCAGGTGGTTCCAGTCTGTCCAGGACGTGGTTCCAGCGTGTCCGGCACGTGGTTCTCTTACGTCTGAGAGGTGGTTCCTGCATGCCTGGCAGGTTATTGCGGATTGTCTGCCAGGTGGTTCTCTCATAGCCAGCTGTTGATTTTGGCCTGTCAGGCAGGTGGTTCTGGTGAGTCCAGCAGGTGGCTCCGGCGTGCTCGGCAGGTGGTTCTGGCATGTCTGGCAGGTGGTTCCGGCGAGTTGAGCAGCTGGTTCCAGCCTGTCCGTCAGGTTAGGGTTAGGGATAGGCTTAGGGTTACGGTTAGGGTTAGGGTTTAGGGTTTGGGGTTAGGGGTTAGGGTTAGGGGTAGGGTTAGGGTTAGGGTTACGGTTGGGTTAGGGTTTAGGGTTAGGCTTAGGGTTAGGGGTTAGGGTTAGGGTTAGGGTTTGGGGATAGGGTTAGGGTTAGGGTTAGGGTTAGGGCCCGGCACGTGGTTCCGGCGAGGCGAGCAGGTGGCTCCGGCGCGCTCGGCAGGTGCTTCCGCTGGGCCCGGCAGGTGGTTCCGGCGAGGCGAGCAGGTGGCTCCGGCGTGCTTGACACGTGCTTGCGCTGGGCCCGGCAGGTGGTTCCGGCGAGGCGAGCAGGTGGCTCCGGCGCGCTCGGGAGGTGCTTCCGCTGCACCCGGCAGGTGGTTCCGGCGAGGCGAGCAGGTGGCTCCGGCGCGCCCAGCAGGTGGTTCCGGCGAGGCGAGCAGGTGGCTCCGGCGCGCTCGGCAGGTGCTTCCGCTGGGCCAGGCTGGTGTTTCCGGCGAGGCGAGCAGGTGGCTCCGGCGCGCTCAGCAGGTGGTTCTGGCATGTCTGGCAGGTGGTTCCGGCGAGTTGAGCAGCTGGTTCCAGCCTGTCCGTCAGGTTAGGGTTAGGGATAGGGTTAGGGTTACGGTTAGGGTTAGGGTTTAGGGTTTGGGGTTAGGGTTTAGGGTTAGGGGTAGGGTTAGGGTTAGGGTTACGGTTGGGTTAGGGTTTAGGGTTAGGCTTAGGGTTAGGGGATAGGGTTAGGGTTAGGGTTTGGGGATAGGGTTAGGGTTAGGGTTAGGGTTAGGGCCCGGCGCGTGGTTCCGGCGAGGCGAGCAGGTGGCTCCGGCGCGCTCGGCAGGTGCTTCCGCTGGGCCCGGCAGGTGGTTCCGGCGAGGCGAGCAGGTGGCTCCGGCGTGCTTGGCACGTGCTTCCCCTGGGCCCGGCAGGTGGTTCCGGCGAGGCGAGCAGGTGGCTCCGGCGCGCCCGGCAGGTGCTTCCGCTGGGCGTGGCAGGTGGTTCCGGCGAGGCGAGCAGGTGGCTCCGGCGCGCCGGGCAGGTGGTTCCGGCGAGGCGAGCAGGTGGCTCCGGCGCGCTCGGCAGGTGCTTCCGCTGCGCCCGGCAGGTGGTTCCGGCGAGGCGAGCAGGTTGTTCCTGCGTGCTCGGCAGGTGGTTCAGTTGGGTCTGGCAGGTGGTTTCGGTCTGTTCGGGCTGTGGTTCCAGCATCTCAGGCACATGGTTCTGGCACGTCTGAGAGGTGGTTCCGGCTGGCCCAGCAGGTGTTTCTGGAGTCTCCGCCAAGTGGTTCTGGCGTAGCTGGCAGGTGATGTTGGCGTGACTGGCAGGTGGTTCCAGCCAGCCCGGCAGGTGTTTCCGGAGTGTTCACCAACTGGCTGTGGCGTAGCCGGCAGGTGATTTTGGCGTGTCCGACAGGTGGTTCTGGCGAGTCGAGCAGGTGCTTCCGGCATGCTCGGCAGGTGCTTCCGGTGTCATTGGCATGTGGTTCTGGCAGGTCTGAGAGGTGGTTCCGGCATGCCTGACAGGTGATTCCGGAGTGTTCGCCAAGCGGTTCTGGCATAGGCGGCAGGTGATTTTGCCATGTCCAGAATGTGGTTCCAGCGAGTCGAACATGTGGTTCCGGCGTGTCCGGCAGGTGTTTCCGGTCTGTCCAGCAGGTGGTTCTGGGGTGTCCGGCATGAGGTTCTGGCACGTCTGAGAGGTGGTTCCGGCCGGCCCGACATGCGTTTCCGGAGTGTCCGCCACGTGGTTCAGGCACGTCTGAGAGGTGGTTCCAGCATGCCCTGCAGGTTTTCCCGGAGAGTCCTCCAAGTGGTTCTGGCGTAGCCCGCAGGTGATTTTGGTGTGTCCGGCAGGTTGTTCCGTTCTGTCCGATAGGTTGTTCCGGCATGTCCAGCACGTGCTTCTGGTACTTCTGAGAGGTGGTTCTGGCATGCCGGGCAGGTTATTCCGGAGTGTCCGGTAAGTGGTTCTGGTGTAGCCGGCAGTTCATTTTGGCGTGTCTGGCACATGGGTCCTGCGAGTCGAGCAGGTGGTTCCGGCGTGCTCGGCAGGTGGTCCAGGCATGTCCGGCAGGTGGTTCCAGTCTGTCCAGGACGTGGTTCCAGCGTGTCCGGCACGTGGTTCTCTTACGTCTGAGAGGTGGTTCCTGCATGCCTGGCAGGTTATTGCGGATTGTCTGCCAGGTGGTTCTCTCATAGCCAGCTGTTGATTTTGGCCTGTCAGGCAGGTGGTTCTGGTGAGTCCAGCAGGTGGCTCCGGCGTGCTCGGCAGGTGGTTCTGGCATGTCTGGCAGGTGGTTCCGGCGAGTTGAGCAGCTGGTTCCAGCCTGTCCGTCAGGTTAGGGTTAGGGATAGGCTTAGGGTTACGGTTAGGGTTAGGGTTTAGGGTTTGGGGTTAGGGGTTAGGGTTAGGGGTAGGGTTAGGGTTAGGGTTACGGTTGGGTTAGGGTTTAGGGTTAGGCTTAGGGTTAGGGGATAGGGTTAGGGTTAGGGTTTGGGGATAGGGTTAGGGTTAGGGTTAGGGTTAGGGCCCGGCGCGTGGTTCCGGCGAGGCGAGCAGGTGGCTCCGGCGCGCTCGGCAGGTGCTTCCGCTGGGCCCGGCAGGTGGTTCCGGCGAGGCGAGCAGGTGGCTCCGGCGTGCTTGGCACGTGCTTCCGCTGGGCCCGGCAGGTGGTTCCGGCGAGGCGAGCAGGTGGCTCCGGCGCGCTCGGCAGGTGCTTCCGCTGCACCCGGCAGGTGGTTCCGGCGAGGCGAGCAGGTGGCTCCGGCGCGCCCGGCAGGTGCTTCCGCTGGGCCTGGCAGGTGGTTCCGGCGAGGCGAGCAGGTGGCTCCGGCGTGCCGGGCAGGTGCTTCCGCTGCGCCCGGCAGGTGGTTCCAGCGAGGCGAGCAGGTTGTTCCTGCGTGCTCGGCAGGTGGTTCAGTTGGGTCTGGCAGGTGGTTTCGGTCTGTTCGGGCTGTGGTTCCAGCATCTCAGGCACATGGTTCTGGCACGTCTGAGAGGTGGTTCCGGCTGGCCCTGCAGGTGTTTCTGGAGTCTCCGCCAAGTGGTTCTGGTGTAGCTGGCAGGTGATGTTGGCGTGACTGGCAGGTGGTTCCAGCCAGCCCGGCAGGTGTTTCCGGAGTGTTCACCAACTGGCTGTGGCGTAGCCGGCAGGTGATTTTGGCGTGTCCGACAGGTGGTTCTGGCGAGTCGAGCAGGTGCTTCCGGCATGCTCGGCAGGTGCTTCCGGTGTCATTGGCATGTGGTTCTGGCAGGTCTGAGAGGTGGTTCCGGCATGCCTGACAGGTGATTCCGGAGTGTTCGCCAAGCGGTTCTGGCATAGGCGGCAGGTGATTTTGCCATGTCCAGAATGTGGTTCCAGCGAGTCGAACATGTGGTTCCGGCGTGTCCGGCAGGTGTTTCCGGTCTGTCCAGCAGGTGGTTCTGGGGTGTCCGGCATGAGGTTCTGGCACGTCTGAGAGGTGGTTCCGGCCGGCCCGACATGCGTTTCCGGAGTGTCCGCCACGTGGTTCAGGCACGTCTGAGAGGTGGTTCCAGCATGCCCGGCAGGTTTTCCCGGAGAGTCCTCCAAGTGGTTCTGGCGTAGCCCGCAGGTGATTTTGGTGTGTCCGGCAGGTTGTTCCGTTCTGTCCGATAGGTTGTTCCGGCATGTCCAGCACGTGCTTCTGGCACTTCTGAGAGGTGGTTCTGGCATGCCGGGCAGGTTATTCCGGAGTGTCCGGTAAGTGGTTCTGGTGTAGCCGGCAGTTCATTTTGGCGTGTCTGGCACATGGGTCCTGCGAGTCGAGCAGGTGGTTCCGGCGTGCTCGGCAGGTGGTCCAGGCATGTCCGGCAGGTGGTTCCAGTCTGTCCAGGACGTGGTTCCAGCGTGTCCGGCACGTGGTTCTCTTACGTCTGAGAGGTGGTTCCTGCATGCCTGGCAGGTTATTGCGGATTGTCTGCCAGGTGGTTCTCTCATAGCCAGCTGTTGATTTTGGCCTGTCAGGCAGGTGGTTGTGGTGAGTCCAGCAGGTGGCTCCGGCGTGCTCGGCAGGTGGTTCTGGCATGTCTGGCAGGTGGTTCTGGCGAGTTGAGCAGCTGGTTCCAGCCTGTCCGTCAGGTTAGGGTTAGGGATAGGCTTAGGGTTACGGTTAGGGTTAGGGTTTAGGGTTTGGGGTTAGGGGTTAGGGTTAGGGGTAGGGTTAGGGTTAGGGTTACGGTTGGGTTAGGGTTTAGGGTTAGGCTTAGGGTTAGGGGATAGGGTTAGGGTTAGCGTTTGGGGATAGGGTTAGGGTTAGGGTTAGGGTTAGGGCCCGGCGCGTGGTTCCGGCGAGGCGAGCAGGTGGCTCCGGCGCGCTCGGCAGGTGCTTCCGCTGGGCCCGGCAGGTGGTTCCGGCGAGGCGAGCAGGTGGCTCCGGCGTGCTTGGCACGTGCTTCCGCTGGGCCCGGCAGGTGGTTCCGGCGAGGCGAGCAGGTGGCTCCGGCGCGCTCGGCAGGTGCTTCCGCTGCACCCGGCAGGTGGTTCCGGCGAGGCGAGCAGGTGGCTCCGGCGCGCCCGGCAGGTGCTTCCGCTGGGCGTGGCAGGTGGTTCCGGCGAGGCGAGCAGGTGGCTCCGGCGCGCCGGGCAGGTGGTTCCGGCGAGGCGAGCAGGTGGCTCCGGCGCGCTCGGCAGGTGCTTCCGCTGCGCCCGGCAGGTGGTTCCGGGGAGGCGAGCAGGTTGTTCCTCCGTGCTCGGCAGGTGGTTCAGTTGGGTCTGGCAGGTGGTTTCGGTCTGTTCGGGCTGTGGTTCCAGCATCTCAGGCACATGGTTCTGGCACGTCTGAGAGGTGGTTCCGGCTGGCCCAGCAGGTGGTTCTGGAGTCTCCGCCAAGTGTTTCAGGCGTAGCTGGCAGGTGATGTTGGCGTGACTGGCAGGTGGTTCCAGCCAGCCCGGCAGGTGTTTCCGGAGTGTTCACCAACTGGCTGTGGCGTAGCCGGCAGGTGATTTTGGCGTGTCCGACAGGTGGTTCTGGCGAGTCGAGCAGGTGCTTCCGGCATGCTCGGCAGGTGCTTCCGGTGTCATTGGCATGTGGTTCTGGCAGGTCTGAGAGGTGGTTCCGGCATGCCTGACAGGTGATTCCGGAGTGTTCGCCAAGCGGTTCTGGCATAGGCGGCAGGTGATTTTGCCATGTCCAGAATGTGGTTCCAGCGAGTCGAACATGTGGTTCCGGCGTGTCCGGCAGGTGTTTCCGGTCTGTCCAGCAGGTGGTTCTGGGGTGTCCGGCATGAGGTTCTGGCACGTCTGAGAGGTGGTTCCGGCCGGCCCGACATGCGTTTCCGGAGTGTCTGCCACGTGGTTCAGGCACGTCTGAGAGGTGGTTCCAGCATGCCCGGCAGGTTTTCCCGGAGAGTCCTCCAAGTGGTTCTGGCGTAGCCCGCAGGTGATTTTGGTGTGTCCGGCAGGTTGTTCCGTTCTGTCCGATAGGTTGTTCCGGCATGTCCAGCACGTGCTTCTGGCACTTCTGAGAGGTGGTTCTGGCATGCCGGGCAGGTTATTCCGGAGTGTCCGGTAAGTGGTTCTGGTGTAGCCGGCAGTTCATTTTGGCGTGTCTGGCACATGGGTCCTGCGAGTCGAGCAGGTGGTTCCGGCGTGCTCGGCAGGTGGTCCAGGCATGTCCGGCAGGTGGTTCCAGTCTGTCCAGGACGTGGTTCCAGCGTGTCCGGCACGTGGTTCTCTTACGTCTGAGAGGTGGTTCCTGCATGCCTGGCAGGTTATTGCGGATTGTCTGCCAGGTGGTTCTCTCATAGCCAGCTGTTGATTTTGGCCTGTCAGGCAGGTGGTTCTGGTGAGTCCAGCAGGTGGCTCCGGCGTGCTCGGCAGGTGGTTCTGGCATGTCTGGCAGGTGGTTCCGGCGAGTTGAGCAGCTGGTTCCAGCCTGTCCGTCAGGTTAGGGTTAGGGATAGGCTTAGGGTTACGGTTAGGGTTAGGGTTTAGGGTTTGGGGTTAGGGGTTAGGGTTAGGGGTAGGGTTAGGGTTAGGGTTACGGTTGGGTTAGGGTTTAGGGTTAGGCTTAGGGTTAGGGGTTAGGGTTAGGGTTAGGGTTTGGGGATAGGGTTAGGGTTAGGGTTAGGGTTAGGGCCCGGCACGTGGTTCCGGCGAGGCGAGCAGGTGGCTCCGGCGCGCTCGGCAGGTGCTTCCGCTGGGCCCGGCAGGTGGTTCCGGCGAGGCGAGCAGGTGGCTCCGGCGTGCTTGACACGTGCTTGCGCTGGGCCCGGCAGGTGGTTCCGGCGAGGCGAGCAGGTGGCTCCGGCGCGCTCGGGAGGTGCTTCCGCTGCACCCGGCAGGTGGTTCCAGCGAGGCGAGCAGGTGGCTCCGGCGCGCCCAGCAGGTGGTTCCGGCGAGGCGAGCAGGTGGCTCCGGCGTGCTTGGCACGTGCTTCCGCTGGGCCCGGCAGGTGGTTCCGGCGAGGCGAGCAGGTGGCTCCGGCGCGCCCGGCAGGTGCTTCCGCTGGGCGTGGCAGGTGGTTCCGGCGAGGCGAGCAGGTGGCTCCGGCGCGCCGAGCAGGTGGTTCCGGCGAGGCGAGCAGGTGGCTCCGGCGCGCTCGGCAGGTGCTTCCGCTGCGCCCGGCAGGTGGTTCCGGCGAGGCGAGCAGGTTGTTCCTGCTTGCTCGGCAGGTGGTTCAGTTGGGTCTGGCAGGTGGTTTCGGTCTGTTCGGGCTGTGGTTCCAGCATCTCAGGCACATGGTTCTGGCACGTCTGAGAGGTGGTTCCGGCTGGCCCTGCAGGTGTTTCTGGAGTCTCCGCCAAGTGTTTCAGGCGTAGCTGGCAGGTGATGTTGGCGTGACTGGCAGGTGGTTCCAGCCAGCCCGGCAGGTGTTTCCGGAGTGTTCACCAACTGGCTGTGGCGTAGCCGGCAGGTGATTTTGGCGTGTCCGACAGGTGGTTCTGGCGAGTCGAGCAGGTGCTTCCGGCATGCTCGGCAGGTGCTTCCGGTGTCATTGGCATGTGGTTCTGGCAGGTCTGAGAGGTGGTTCCGGCATGCCTGACAGGTGATTCCGGAGTGTTCGCCAAGCGGTTCTGGCATAGGCGGCAGGTGATTTTGCCATGTCCAGAATGTGGTTCCAGCGAGTCGAACATGTGGTTCCGGCGTGTCCGGCAGGTGTTTCCGGTCTGTCCAGCAGGTGGTTCTGGGGTGTCCGGCATGAGGTTCTGGCACGTCTGAGAGGTGGTTCCGGCCGGCCCGACATGCGTTTCCGGAGTGTCCGCCACGTGGTTCAGGCACGTCTGAGAGGTGGTTCCAGCATGCCCGGCAGGTTTTCCCGGAGAGTCCTCCAAGTGGTTCTGGCGTAGCCCGCAGGTGATTTTGGTGTGTCCGGCAGGTTGTTCCGTTCTGTCCGATAGGTTGTTCCGGCATGTCCAGCACGTGCTTCTGGCACTTCTGAGAGGTGGTTCTGGCATGCCGGGCAGGTTATTCCGGAGTGTCCGGTAAGTGGTTCTGGTGTAGCCGGCAGTTCATTTTGGCGTGTCTGGCACATGGGTCCTGCGAGTCGAGCAGGTGGTTCCGGCGTGCTCGGCAGGTGGTCCAGGCATGTCCGGCAGGTGGTTCCAGTCTGTCCAGGACGTGGTTCCAGCGTGTCCGGCACGTGGTTCTCTTACGTCTGAGAGGTGGTTCCTGCATGCCTGGCAGGTTATTGCGGATTGTCTGCCAGGTGGTTCTCTCATAGCCAGCTGTTGATTTTGGCCTGTCAGGCAGGTGGTTCTGGTGAGTCCAGCAGGTGGCTCCGGCGTGCTCGGCAGGTGGTTCTGGCATGTCTGGCAGGTGGTTCCGGCGAGTTGAGCAGCTGGTTCCAGCCTGTCCGTCAGGTTAGGGTTAGGGATAGGCTTAGGGTTACGGTTAGGGTTAGGGTTTAGGGTTTGGGGTTAGGGGTTAGGGTTAGGGGTAGGGTTAGGGTTAGGGTTACGGTTGGGTTAGGGTTTAGGGTTAGGCTTAGGGTTAGGGGTTAGGGTTAGGGTTAGGGTTTGGGGATAGGGTTAGGGTTAGGGTTAGGGTTAGGGCCCGGCACGTGGTTCCGGCGAGGCGAGCAGGTGGCTCCGGCGCGCTCGGCAGGTGCTTCCGCTGGGCCCGGCAGGTGGTTCCGGCGAGGCGAGCAGGTGGCTCCGGCGTGCTTGACACGTGCTTGCGCTGGGCCCGGCAGGTGGTTCCGGCGAGGCGAGCAGGTGGCTCCGGCGCGCTCGGGAGGTGCTTCCGCTGCACCCGGCAGGTGGTTCCGGCGAGGCGAGCAGGTGGCTCCGGCGCGCCCAGCAGGTGGTTCCGGCGAGGCGAGCAGGTGGCTCCGGCGCGCTCGGCAGGTGCTTCCGCTGGGCCAGGCTGGTGTTTCCGGCGAGGCGAGCAGGTGGCTCCGGCGCGCTCGGCAGGTGGTTCTGGCATGTCTGGCAGGTGGTTCCGGCGAGTTGAGCAGCTGGTTCCAGCCTGTCCGTCAGGTTAGGGTTAGGGATAGGGTTAGGGTTACGGTTAGGGTTAGGGTTTAGGGTTTGGGGTTAGGGTTTAGGGTTAGGGGTAGGGTTAGGGTTAGGGTTACGGTTGGGTTAGGGTTTAGGGTTAGGCTTAGGGTTAGGGGATAGGGTTAGGGTTAGGGTTTGGGGATAGGGTTAGGGTTAGGGTTAGGGTTAGGGCCCGGCGCGTGGTTCCGGCGAGGCGAGCAGGTGGCTCCGGCGCGCTCGGCAGGTGCTTCCGCTGGGCCCGGCAGGTGGTTCCGGCGAGGCGAGCAGGTGGCTCCGGCGGGCTTGGCACGTGCTTCCGCTGGGCCCGGCAGGTGGTTCCGGCGAGGCGAGCAGGTGGCTCCGGCGCGCCCGGCAGGTGCTTCCGCTGGGCGTGGCAGGTGGTTCCGGCGAGGCGAGCAGGTGGCTCCGGCGCGCCGAGCAGGTGGTTCCGGCGAGGCGAGCAGGTGGCTCCGGCGCGCTCGGCAGGTGCTTCCGCTGCGCCCGGCAGGTGGTTCCGGCGAGGCGAGCAGGTTGTTCCTGCTTGCTCGGCAGGTGGTTCAGTTGGGTCTGGCAGGTGGTTTCGGTCTGTTCGGGCTGTGGTTCCAGCATCTCAGGCACATGGTTCTGGCACGTCTGAGAGGTGGTTCCGGCTGGCCCTGCAGGTGTTTCTGGAGTCTCCGCCAAGTGTTTCAGGCGTAGCTGGCAGGTGATGTTGGCGTGACTGGCAGGTGGTTCCAGCCAGCCCGGCAGGTGTTTCCGGAGTGTTCACCAACTGGCTGTGGCGTAGCCGGCAGGTGATTTTGGCGTGTCCGACAGGTGGTTCTGGCGAGTCGAGCAGGTGCTTCCGGCATGCTCGGCAGGTGCTTCCGGTGTCATTGGCATGTGGTTCTGGCAGGTCTGAGAGGTGGTTCCGGCATGCCTGACAGGTGATTCCGGAGTGTTCGCCAAGCGGTTCTGGCATAGGCGGCAGGTGATTTTGCCATGTCCAGAATGTGGTTCCAGCGAGTCGAACATGTGGTTCCGGCGTGTCCGGCAGGTGTTTCCGGTCTGTCCAGCAGGTGGTTCTGGGGTGTCCGGCATGAGGTTCTGGCACGTCTGAGAGGTGGTTCCGGCCGGCCCGACATGCGTTTCCGGAGTGTCCGCCACGTGGTTCAGGCACGTCTGAGAGGTGGTTCCAGCATGCCCGGCAGGTTTTCCCGGAGAGTCCTCCAAGTGGTTCTGGCGTAGCCCGCAGGTGATTTTGGTGTGTCCGGCAGGTTGTTCCGTTCTGTCCGATAGGTTGTTCCGGCATGTCCAGCACGTGCTTCTGGCACTTCTGAGAGGTGGTTCTGGCATGCCGGGCAGGTTATTCCGGAGTGTCCGGTAAGTGGTTCTGGTGTAGCCGGCAGTTCATTTTGGCGTGTCTGGCACATGGGTCCTGCGAGTCGAGCAGGTGGTTCCGGCGTGCTCGGCAGGTGGTCCAGGCATGTCCGGCAGGTGGTTCCAGTCTGTCCAGGACGTGGTTCCAGCGTGTCCGGCACGTGGTTCTCTTACGTCTGAGAGGTGGTTCCTGCATGCCTGGCAGGTTATTGCGGATTGTCTGCCAGGTGGTTCTCTCATAGCCAGCTGTTGATTTTGGCCTGTCAGGCAGGTGGTTCTGGTGAGTCCAGCAGGTGGCTCCGGCGTGCTCGGCAGGTGGTTCTGGCATGTCTGGCAGGTGGTTCCGGCGAGTTGAGCAGCTGGTTCCAGCCTGTCCGTCAGGTTAGGGTTAGGGATAGGCTTAGGGTTACGGTTAGGGTTAGGGTTTAGGGTTTGGGGTTAGGGGTTAGGGTTAGGGGTAGGGTTAGGGTTAGGGTTACGGTTGGGTTAGGGTTTAGGGTTAGGCTTAGGGTTAGGGGTTAGGGTTAGGGTTAGGGTTTGGGGATAGGGTTAGGGTTAGGGTTAGGGTTAGGGCCCGGCACGTGGTTCCGGCGAGGCGAGCAGGTGGCTCCGGCGCGCTCGGCAGGTGCTTCCGCTGGGCCCGGCAGGTGGTTCCGGCGAGGCGAGCAGGTGGCTCCGGCGTGCTTGACACGTGCTTGCGCTGGGCCCGGCAGGTGGTTCCGGCGAGGCGAGCAGGTGGCTCCGGCGCGCTCGGGAGGTGCTTCCGCTGCACCCGGCAGGTGGTTCCGGCGAGGCGAGCAGGTGGCTCCGGCGCGCCCAGCAGGTGGTTCCGGCGAGGCGAGCAGGTGGCTCCGGCGCGCTCGGCAGGTGCTTCCGCTGGGCCAGGCTGGTGTTTCCGGCGAGGCGAGCAGGTGGCTCCGGCGCGCTCGGCAGGTGGTTCTGGCATGTCTGGCAGGTGGTTCCGGCGAGTTGAGCAGCTGGTTCCAGCCTGTCCGTCAGGTTAGGGTTAGGGATAGGGTTAGGGTTACGGTTAGGGTTAGGGTTTAGGGTTTGGGGTTAGGGTTTAGGGTTAGGGGTAGGGTTAGGGTTAGGGTTACGGTTGGGTTAGGGTTTAGGGTTAGGCTTAGGGTTAGGGGATAGGGTTAGGGTTAGGGTTTGGGGATAGGGTTAGGGTTAGGGTTAGGGTTAGGGCCCGGCGCGTGGTTCCGGCGAGGCGAGCAGGTGGCTCCGGCGCGCTCGGCAGGTGCTTCCGCTGGGCCCGGCAGGTGGTTCCGGCGAGGCGAGCAGGTGGCTCCGGCGGGCTTGGCACGTGCTTCCGCTGGGCCCGGCAGGTGGTTCCGGCGAGGCGAGCAGGTGGCTCCGGCGCGCCCGGCAGGTGCTTCCGCTGGGCGTGGCAGGTGGTTCCGGCGAGGCGAGCAGGTGGCTCCGGCGCGCCGAGCAGGTGGTTCCGGCGAGGCGAGCAGGTGGCTCCGGCGCGCTCGGCAGGTGCTTCCGCTGCGCCCGGCAGGTGGTTCCGGCGAGGCGAGCAGGTTGTTCCTGCTTGCTCGGCAGGTGGTTCAGTTGGGTCTGGCAGGTGGTTTCGGTCTGTTCGGGCTGTGGTTCCAGCATCTCAGGCACATGGTTCTGGCACGTCTGAGAGGTGGTTCCGGCTGGCCCAGCAGGTGTTTCTGGAGTCTCCGCCAAGTGTTTCAGGCGTAGCTGGCAGGTGATGTTGGCGTGACTGGCAGGTGGTTCCAGCCAGCCCGGCAGGTGTTTCCGGAGTGTTCACCAACTGGCTGTGGCGTAGCCGGCAGGTGATTTTGGCGTGTCCGACAGGTGGTTCTGGCGAGTCGAGCAGGTGCTTCCGGCATGCTCGGCAGGTGCTTCCGGTGTCATTGGCATGTGGTTCTGGCAGGTCTGAGAGGTGGTTCCGGCATGCCTGACAGGTGATTCCGGAGTGTTCGCCAAGCGGTTCTGGCATAGGCGGCAGGTGATTTTGCCATGTCCAGAATGTGGTTCCAGCGAGTCGAACATGTGGTTCCGGCGTGTCCGGCAGGTGTTTCCGGTCTGTCCAGCAGGTGGTTCTGGGGTGTCCGGCATGAGGTTCTGGCACGTCTGAGAGGTGGTTCCGGCCGGCCCGACATGCGTTTCCGGAGTGTCCGCCACGTGGTTCAGGCACGTCTGAGAGGTGGTTCCAGCATGCCCGGCAGGTTTTCCCGGAGAGTCCTCCAAGTGGTTCTGGCGTAGCCCGCAGGTGATTTTGGTGTGTCCGGCAGGTTGTTCCGTTCTGTCCGATAGGTTGTTCCGGCATGTCCAGCACGTGCTTCTGGCACTTCTGAGAGGTGGTTCTGGCATGCCGGGCAGGTTATTCCGGAGTGTCCGGTAAGTGGTTCTGGTGTAGCCGGCAGTTCATTTTGGCGTGTCTGGCACATGGGTCCTGCGAGTCGAGCAGGTGGTTCCGGCGTGCTCGGCAGGTGGTCCAGGCATGTCCGGCAGGTGGTTCCACTCTGTCCAGGACGTGGTTCCAGCGTGTCCGGCACGTGGTTCTCTTACGTCTGAGAGGTGGTTCCTGCATGCCTGGCAGGTTATTGCGGATTGTCTGCCAGGTGGTTCTCTCATAGCCAGCTGTTGATTTTGGCCTGTCAGGCAGGTGGTTGTGGTGAGTCCAGCAGGTGGCTCCGGCGTGCTCGGCAGGTGGTTCTGGCATGTCTGGCAGGTGGTTCCGGCGAGTTGAGCAGCTGGTTCCAGCCTGTCCGTCAGGTTAGGGTTAGGGATAGGCTTAGGGTTACGGTTAGGGTTAGGGTTTAGGGTTTGGGGTTAGGGGTTAGGGTTAGGGGTAGGGTTAGGGTTAGGGTTACGGTTGGGTTAGGGTTTAGGGTTAGGCTTAGGGTTAGGGGTTAGGGTTAGGGTTAGGGTTTGGGGATAGGGTTAGGGTTAGGGTTAGGGTTAGGGCCCGGCACGTGGTTCCGGCGAGGCGAGCAGGTGGCTCCGGCGCGCTCGGCAGGTGCTTCCGCTGGGCCCGGCAGGTGGTTCCGGCGAGGCGAGCAGGTGGCTCCGGCGTGCTTGACACGTGCTTGCGCTGGGCCCGGCAGGTGGTTCCGGCGAGGCGAGCAGGTGGCTCCGGCGCGCTCGGGAGGTGCTTCCGCTGCACCCGGCAGGTGGTTCCGGCGAGGCGAGCAGGTGGCTCCGGCGCGCCCAGCAGGTGGTTCCGGCGAGGCGAGCAGGTGGCTCCGGCGCGCTCGGCAGGTGCTTCCGCTGGGCCAGGCTGGTGTTTCCGGCGAGGCGAGCAGGTGGCTCCGGCGCGCTCGGCAGGTGGTTCTGGCATGTCTGGCAGGTGGTTCCGGCGAGTTGAGCAGCTGGTTCCAGCCTGTCCGTCAGGTTAGGGTTAGGGATAGGGTTAGGGTTACGGTTAGGGTTAGGGTTTAGGGTTTGGGGTTAGGGTTTAGGGTTAGGGGTAGGGTTAGGGTTAGGGTTACGGTTGGGTTAGGGTTTAGGGTTAGGCTTAGGGTTAGGGGATAGGGTTAGGGTTAGGGTTTGGGGATAGGGTTAGGGTTAGGGTTAGGGTTAGGGCCCGGCGCGTGGTTCCGGCGAGGCGAGCAGGTGGCTCCGGCGCGCTCGGCAGGTGCTTCCGCTGGGCCCGGCAGGTGGTTCCGGCGAGGCGAGCAGGTGGCTCCGGCGGGCTTGGCACGTGCTTCCGCTGGGCCCGGCAGGTGGTTCCGGCGAGGCGAGCAGGTGGCTCCGGCGCGCCCGGCAGGTGCTTCCGCTGGGCGTGGCAGGTGGTTCCGGCGAGGCGAGCAGGTGGCTCCGGCGCGCCGAGCAGGTGGTTCCGGCGAGGCGAGCAGGTGGCTCCGGCGCGCTCGGCAGGTGCTTCCGCTGCGCCCGGCAGGTGGTTCCGGCGAGGCGAGCAGGTTGTTCCTGCTTGCTCGGCAGGTGGTTCAGTTGGGTCTGGCAGGTGGTTTCGGTCTGTTCGGGCTGTGGTTCCAGCATCTCAGGCACATGGTTCTGGCACGTCTGAGAGGTGGTTCCGGCTGGCCCTGCAGGTGTTTCTGGAGTCTCCGCCAAGTGTTTCAGGCGTAGCTGGCAGGTGATGTTGGCGTGACTGGCAGGTGGTTCCAGCCAGCCCGGCAGGTGTTTCCGGAGTGTTCACCAACTGGCTGTGGCGTAGCCGGCAGGTGATTTTGGCGTGTCCGACAGGTGGTTCTGGCGAGTCGAGCAGGTGCTTCCGGCATGCTCGGCAGGTGCTTCCGGTGTCATTGGCATGTGGTTCTGGCAGGTCTGAGAGGTGGTTCCGGCATGCCTGACAGGTGATTCCGGAGTGTTCGCCAAGCGGTTCTGGCATAGGCGGCAGGTGATTTTGCCATGTCCAGAATGTGGTTCCAGCGAGTCGAACATGTGGTTCCGGCGTGTCCGGCAGGTGTTTCCGGTCTGTCCAGCAGGTGGTTCTGGGGTGTCCGGCATGAGGTTCTGGCACGTCTGAGAGGTGGTTCCGGCCGGCCCGACATGCGTTTGCGGAGTGTCCGCCACGTGGTTCAGGCACGTCTGAGAGGTGGTTCCAGCATGCCCGGCAGGTTTTCCCGGAGAGTCCTCCAAGTGGTTCTGGCGTAGCCCGCAGGTGATTTTGGTGTGTCCGGCAGGTTGTTCCGTTCTGTCCGATAGGTTGTTCCGGCATGTCCAGCACGTGCTTCTGGCACTTCTGAGAGGTGGTTCTGGCATGCCGGGCAGGTTATTCCGGAGTGTCCGGTAAGTGGTTCTGGTGTAGCCGGCAGTTCATTTTGGCGTGTCTGGCACATGGGTCCTGCGAGTCGAGCAGGTGGTTCCGGCGTGCTCGGCAGGTGGTCCAGGCATGTCCGGCAGGTGGTTCCAGTCTGTCCAGGACGTGGTTCCAGCGTGTCCGGCACGTGGTTCTCTTACGTCTGAGAGGTGGTTCCTGCATGCCTGGCAGGTTATTGCGGATTGTCTGCCAGGTGGTTCTCTCATAGCCAGCTGTTGATTTTGGCCTGTCAGGCAGGTGGTTCTGGTGAGTCCAGCAGGTGGCTCCGGCGTGCTCGGCAGGTGGTTCTGGCATGTCTGGCAGGTGGTTCCGGCGAGTTGAGCAGCTGGTTCCAGCCTGTCCGTCAGGTTAGGGTTAGGGATAGGCTTAGGGTTACGGTTAGGGTTAGGGTTTAGGGTTTGGGGTTAGGGGTTAGGGTTAGGGGTAGGGTTAGGGTTAGGGTTACGGTTGGGTTAGGGTTTAGGGTTAGGCTTAGGGTTAGGGGTTAGGGTTAGGGTTAGGGTTTGGGGATAGGGTTAGGGTTAGGGTTAGGGTTAGGGCCCGGCACGTGGTTCCGGCGAGGCGAGCAGGTGGCTCCGGCGCGCTCGGCAGGTGCTTCCGCTGGGCCCGGCAGGTGGTTCCGGCGAGGCGAGCATGTGGCTCCGGCGTGCTTGACACGTGCTTGCGCTGGGCCCGGCAGGTGGTTCCGGCGAGGCGAGCAGGTGGCTCCGGCGCGCTCGGGAGGTGCTTCCGCTGCACCCGGCAGGTGGTTCCGGCGAGGCGAGCAGGTGGCTCCGGCGCGCCCAGCAGGTGGTTCCGGCGAGGCGAGCAGGTGGCTCCGGCGCGCTCGGCAGGTGCTTCCGCTGGGCCAGGCTGGTGTTTCCGGCGAGGCGAGCAGGTGGCTCCGGCGCGCTCGGCAGGTGGTTCTGGCATGTCTGGCAGGTGGTTCCGGCGAGTTGAGCAGCTGGTTCCAGCCTGTCCGTCAGGTTAGGGTTAGGGATAGGGTTAGGGTTACGGTTAGGGTTAGGGTTTAGGGTTTGGGGTTAGGGTTTAGGGTTAGGGGTAGGGTTAGGGTTAGGGTTACGGTTGGGTTAGGGTTTAGGGTTAGGCTTAGGGTTAGGGGATAGGGTTAGGGTTAGGGTTTGGGGATAGGGTTAGGGTTAGGGTTAGGGTTAGGGCCCGGCGCGTGGTTCCGGCGAGGCGAGCAGGTGGCTCCGGCGCGCTCGGCAGGTGCTTCCGCTGGGCCCGGCAGGTGGTTCCGGCGAGGCGAGCAGGTGGCTCCGGCGTGCTTGGCACGTGCTTCCGCTGGGCCCGGCAGGTGGTTCCGGCGAGGCGAGCAGGTGGCTCCGGCGCGCCCGGCAGGTGCTTCCGCTGGGCGTGGCAGGTGGTTCCGGCGAGGCGAGCAGGTGGCTCCGGCGCGCCGGGCAGGTGGTTCCGGCGAGGCGAGCAGTTGGCTCCGGCGCGCTCGGCAGGTGCTTCCGCTGCGCCCGGCAGGTGGTTCCGGCGAGGCGAGCAGGTTGTTCCTGCGTGCTCGGCAGGTGGTTCAGTTGGGTCTGGCAGGTGGTTTCGGTCTGTTCGGGCTGTGGTTCCAGCATCTCAGGCACATGGTTCTGGCACGTCTGAGAGGTGGTTCCGGCTGGCCCAGCAGGTGTTTCTGGAGTCTCCGCCAAGTGGTTCTGGCGTAGCTGGCAGGTGATGTTGGCGTGACTGGCAGGTGGTTCCAGCCAGCCCGGCAGGTGTTTCCGGAGTGTTCACCAACTGGCTGTGGCGTAGCCGGCAGGTGATTTTGGCGTGTCCGACAGGTGGTTCTGGCGAGTCGAGCAGGTGCTTCCGGCATGCTCGGCAGGTGCTTCCGGTGTCATTGGCATGTGGTTCTGGCAGGTCTGAGAGGTGGTTCCGGCATGCCTGACAGGTGATTCCGGAGTGTTCGCCAAGCGGTTCTGGCATAGGCGGCAGGTGATTTTGCCATGTCCAGAATGTGGTTCCAGCGAGTCGAACATGTGGTTCCGGCGTGTCCGGCAGGTGTTTCCGGTCTGTCCAGCAGGTGGTTCTGGGGTGTCCGGCATGAGGTTCTGGCACGTCTGAGAGGTGGTTCCGGCCGGCCCGACATGCGTTTCCGGAGTGTCCGCCACGTGGTTCAGGCACGTCTGAGAGGTGGTTCCAGCATGCCCGGCAGGTTTTCCCGGAGAGTCCTCCAAGTGGTTCTGGCGTAGCCCGCAGGTGATTTTGGTGTGTCCGGCAGGTTGTTCCGTTCTGTCCGATAGGTTGTTCCGGCATGTCCAGCACGTGCTTCTGGCACTTCTGAGAGGTGGTTCTGGCATGCCGGGCAGGTTATTCCGGAGTGTCCGGTAAGTGGTTCTGGTGTAGCCGGCAGTTCATTTTGGCGTGTCTGGCACATGGGTCCTGCGAGTCGAGCAGGTGGTTCCGGCGTGCTCGGCAGGTGGTCCAGGCATGTCCGGCAGGTGGTTCCAGTCTGTCCAGGACGTGGTTCCAGCGTGTCCGGCACGTGGTTCTCTTACGTCTGAGAGGTGGTTCCTGCATGCCTGGCAGGTTATTGCGGATTGTCTGCCAGGTGGTTCTCTCATAGCCAGCTGTTGATTTTGGCCTGTCAGGCAGGTGGTTCTGGTGAGTCCAGCAGGTGGCTCCGGCGTGCTCGGCAGGTGGTTCTGGCATGTCTGGCAGGTGGTTCCGGCGAGTTGAGCAGCTGGTTCCAGCCTGTCCGTCAGGTTAGGGTTAGGGATAGGCTTAGGGTTACGGTTAGGGTTAGGGTTTAGGGTTTGGGGTTAGGGGTTAGGGTTAGGGGTAGGGTTAGGGTTAGGGTTACGGTTGGGTTAGGGTTTAGGGTTAGGCTTAGGGTTAGGGGATAGGGTTAGGGTTAGGGTTTGGGGATAGGGTTAGGGTTAGGGTTAGGGTTAGGGCCCGGCGCGTGGTTCCGGCGAGGCGAGCAGGTGGCTCCGGCGCGCTCGGCAGGTGCTTCCGCTGGGCCCGGCAGGTGGTTCCGGCGAGGCGAGCAGGTGGCTCCGGCGTGCTTGGCACGTGCTTCCGCTGGGCCCGGCAGGTGGTTCCGGCGAGGCGAGCAGGTGGCTCCGGCGCGCTCGGCAGGTGCTTCCGCTGCACCCGGCAGGTGGTTCCGGCGAGGCGAGCAGGTGGCTCCGGCGCGCCCGGCAGGTGCTTCCGCTGGGCCTGGCAGGTGGTTCCGGCGAGGCGAGCAGGTGGCTCCGGCGTGCCGGGCAGGTGCTTCCGCTGCGCCCGGCAGGTGGTTCCAGCGAGGCGAGCAGGTTGTTCCTGCGTGCTCGGCAGGTGGTTCAGTTGGGTCTGGCAGGTGGTTTCGGTCTGTTCGGGCTGTGGTTCCAGCATCTCAGGCACATGGTTCTGGCACGTCTGAGAGGTGGTTCCGGCTGGCCCTGCAGGTGTTTCTGGAGTCTCCGCCAAGTGGTTCTGGTGTAGCTGGCAGGTGATGTTGGCGTGACTGGCAGGTGGTTCCAGCCAGCCCGGCAGGTGTTTCCGGAGTGTTCACCAACTGGCTGTGGCGTAGCCGGCAGGTGATTTTGGCGTGTCCGACAGGTGGTTCTGGCGAGTCGAGCAGGTGCTTCCGGCATGCTCGGCAGGTGCTTCCGGTGTCATTGGCATGTGGTTCTGGCAGGTCTGAGAGGTGGTTCCGGCATGCCTGACAGGTGATTCCGGAGTGTTCGCCAAGCGGTTCTGGCATAGGCGGCAGGTGATTTTGCCATGTCCAGAATGTGGTTCCAGCGAGTCGAACATGTGGTTCCGGCGTGTCCGGCAGGTGTTTCCGGTCTGTCCAGCAGGTGGTTCTGGGGTGTCCGGCATGAGGTTCTGGCACGTCTGAGAGGTGGTTCCGGCCGGCCCGACATGCGTTTCCGGAGTGTCCGCCACGTGGTTCAGGCACGTCTGAGAGGTGGTTCCAGCATGCCCGGCAGGTTTTCCCGGAGAGTCCTCCAAGTGGTTCTGGCGTAGCCCGCAGGTGATTTTGGTGTGTCCGGCAGGTTGTTCCGTTCTGTCCGATAGGTTGTTCCGGCATGTCCAGCACGTGCTTCTGGCACTTCTGAGAGGTGGTTCTGGCATGCCGGGCAGGTTATTCCGGAGTGTCCGGTAAGTGGTTCTGGTGTAGCCGGCAGTTCATTTTGGCGTGTCTGGCACATGGGTCCTGCGAGTCGAGCAGGTGGTTCCGGCGTGCTCGGCAGGTGGTCCAGGCATGTCCGGCAGGTGGTTCCACTCTGTCCAGGACGTGGTTCCAGCGTGTCCGGCACGTGGTTCTCTTACGTCTGAGAGGTGGTTCCTGCATGCCTGGCAGGTTATTGCGGATTGTCTGCCAGGTGGTTCTCTCATAGCCAGCTGTTGATTTTGGCCTGTCAGGCAGGTGGTTGTGGTGAGTCCAGCAGGTGGCTCCGGCGTGCTCGGCAGGTGGTTCTGGCATGTCTGGCAGGTGGTTCTGGCGAGTTGAGCAGCTGGTTCCAGCCTGTCCGTCAGGTTAGGGTTAGGGATAGGCTTAGGGTTACGGTTAGGGTTAGGGTTTAGGGTTTGGGGTTAGGGGTTAGGGTTAGGGGTAGGGTTAGGGTTAGGGTTACGGTTGGGTTAGGGTTTAGGGTTAGGCTTAGGGTTAGGGGATAGGGTTAGGGTTAGCGTTTGGGGATAGGGTTAGGGTTAGGGTTAGGGTTAGGGCCCGGCGCGTGGTTCCGGCGAGGCGAGCAGGTGGCTCCGGCGCGCTCGGCAGGTGCTTCCGCTGGGCCCGGCAGGTGGTTCCGGCGAGGCGAGCAGGTGGCTCCGGCGTGCTTGGCACGTGCTTCCGCTGGGCCCGGCAGGTGGTTCCGGCGAGGCGAGCAGGTGGCTCCGGCGCGCTCGGCAGGTGCTTCCGCTGCACCCGGCAGGTGGTTCCGGCGAGGCGAGCAGGTGGCTCCGGCGCGCCCGGCAGGTGCTTCCGCTGGGCCTGGCAGGTGGTTCCGGCGAGGCGAGCAGGTGGCTCCGGCGCGCCGGGCAGGTGGTTCCGGCGAGGCGAGCAGGTGGCTCCGGCGCGCTCGGCAGGTGCTTCCGCTGCGCCCGGCAGGTGGTTCCGGCGAGGCGAGCAGGTTGTTCCTGCGTGCTCGGCAGGTGGTTCAGTTGGGTCTGGCAGGTGGTTTCGGTCTGTTCGGGCTGTGGTTCCAGCATCTCAGGCACATGGTTCTGGCACGTCTGAGAGGTGGTTCCGGCTGGCCCAGCAGGTGTTTCTGGAGTCTCCGCCAAGTGGTTCTGGCGTAGCTGGCAGGTGATGTTGGCGTGACTGGCAGGTGGTTCCAGCCAGCCCGGCAGGTGTTTCCGGAGTGTTCACCAACTGGCTGTGGCGTAGCCGGCAGGTGATTTTGGCGTGTCCGACAGGTGGTTCTGGCGAGTCGAGCAGGTGCTTCCGGCATGCTCGGCAGGTGCTTCCGGTGTCATTGGCATGTGGTTCTGGCAGGTCTGAGAGGTGGTTCCGGCATGCCTGACAGGTGATTCCGGAGTGTTCGCCAAGCGGTTCTGGCATAGGCGGCAGGTGATTTTGCCATGTCCAGAATGTGGTTCCAGCGAGTCGAACATGTGGTTCCGGCGTGTCCGGCAGGTGTTTCCGGTCTGTCCAGCAGGTGGTTCTGGGGTGTCCGGCATGAGGTTCTGGCACGTCTGAGAGGTGGTTCCGGCCGGCCCGACATGCGTTTCCGGAGTGTCCGCCACGTGGTTCAGGCACGTCTGAGAGGTGGTTCCAGCATGCCCGGCAGGTTTTCCCGGAGAGTCCTCCAAGTGGTTCTGGCGTAGCCCGCAGGTGATTTTGGTGTGTCCGGCAGGTTGTTCCGTTCTGTCCGATAGGTTGTTCCGGCATGTCCAGCACGTGCTTCTGGCACTTCTGAGAGGTGGTTCTGGCATGCCGGGCAGGTTATTCCGGAGTGTCCGGTAAGTGGTTCTGGTGTAGCCGGCAGTTCATTTTGGCGTGTCTGGCACATGGGTCCTGCGAGTCGAGCAGGTGGTTCCGGCGTGCTCGGCAGGTGGTCCAGGCATGTCCGGCAGGTGGTTCCAGTCTGTCCAGGACGTGGTTCCAGCGTGTCCGGCACGTGGTTCTCTTACGTCTGAGAGGTGGTTCCTGCATGCCTGGCAGGTTATTGCGGATTGTCTGCCAGGTGGTTCTCTCATAGCCAGCTGTTGATTTTGGCCTGTCAGGCAGGTGGTTCTGGTGAGTCCAGCAGGTGGCTCCGGCGTGCTCGGCAGGTGGTTCTGGCATGTCTGGCAGGTGGTTCCGGCGAGTTGAGCAGCTGGTTCCAGCCTGTCCGTCAGGTTAGGGTTAGGGATAGGCTTAGGGTTACGGTTAGGGTTAGGGTTTAGGGTTTGGGGTTAGGGGTTAGGGTTAGGGGTAGGGTTAGGGTTAGGGTTACGGTTGGGTTAGGGTTTAGGGTTAGGCTTAGGGTTAGGGGTTAGGGTTAGGGTTAGGGTTTGGGGATAGGGTTAGGGTTAGGGTTAGGGTTAGGGCCCGGCACGTGGTTCCGGCGAGGCGAGCAGGTGGCTCCGGCGCGCTCGGCAGGTGCTTCCGCTGGGCCCGGCAGGTGGTTCCGGCGAGGCGAGCAGGTGGCTCCGGCGTGCTTGACACGTGCTTGCGCTGGGCCCGGCAGGTGGTTCCGGCGAGGCGAGCAGGTGGCTCCGGCGCGCTCGGGAGGTGCTTCCGCTGCACCCGGCAGGTGGTTCCGGCGAGGCGAGCAGGTGGCTCCGGCGCGCCCAGCAGGTGGTTCCGGCGAGGCGAGCAGGTGGCTCCGGCGCGCTCGGCAGGTGCTTCCGCTGGGCCAGGCTGGTGTTTCCGGCGAGGCGAGCAGGTGGCTCCGGCGCGCTCGGCAGGTGGTTCTGGCATGTCTGGCAGGTGGTTCCGGCGAGTTGAGCAGCTGGTTCCAGCCTGTCCGTCAGGTTAGGGTTAGGGATAGGGTTAGGGTTACGGTTAGGGTTAGGGTTTAGGGTTTGGGGTTAGGGTTTAGGGTTAGGGGTAGGGTTAGGGTTAGGGTTACGGTTGGGTTAGGGTTTAGGGTTAGGCTTAGGGTTAGGGGATAGGGTTAGGGTTAGGGTTTGGGGATAGGGTTAGGGTTAGGGTTAGGGTTAGGGCCCGGCGCGTGGTTCCGGCGAGGCGAGCAGGTGGCTCCGGCGCGCTCGGCAGGTGCTTCCGCTGGGCCCGGCAGGTGGTTCCGGCGAGGCGAGCAGGTGGCTCCGGCGGGCTTGGCACGTGCTTCCGCTGGGCCCGGCAGGTGGTTCCGGCGAGGCGAGCAGGTGGCTCCGGCGCGCCCGGCAGGTGCTTCCGCTGGGCGTGGCAGGTGGTTCCGGCGAGGCGAGCAGGTGGCTCCGGCACGCCGAGCAGGTGGTTCCGGCGAGGCGAGCAGGTGGCTCCGGCGCGCTCGGCAGGTGCTTCCGCTGCGCCCGGCAGGTGGTTCCGGCGAGGCGAGCAGGTTGTTCCTGCTTGCTCGGCAGGTGGTTCAGTTGGGTCTGGCAGGTGGTTTCGGTCTGTTCGGGCTGTGGTTCCAGCATCTCAGGCACATGGTTCTGGCACGTCTGAGAGGTGGTTCCGGCTGGCCCAGCAGGTGTTTCTGGAGTCTCCGCCAAGTGTTTCAGGCGTAGCTGGCAGGTGATGTTGGCGTGACTGGCAGGTGGTTCCAGCCAGCCCGGCAGGTGTTTCCGGAGTGTTCACCAACTGGCTGTGGCGTAGCCGGCAGGTGATTTTGGCGTGTCCGACAGGTGGTTCTGGCGAGTCGAGCAGGTGCTTCCGGCATGCTCGGCAGGTGCTTCCGGTGTCATTGGCATGTGGTTCTGGCAGGTCTGAGAGGTGGTTCCGGCATGCCTGACAGGTGATTCCGGAGTGTTCGCCAAGCGGTTCTGGCATAGGCGGCAGGTGATTTTGCCATGTCCAGAATGTGGTTCCAGCGAGTCGAACATGTGGTTTCGGCGTGTCCGGCAGGTGTTTCCGGTCTGTCCAGCAGGTGGTTCTGGGGTGTCCGGCATGAGGTTCTGGCACGTCTGAGAGGTGGTTCCGGCCGGCCCGACATGCGTTTCCGGAGTGTCCGCCACGTGGTTCAGGCACGTCTGAGAGGTGGTTCCAGCATGCCCGGCAGGTTTTCCCGGAGAGTCCTCCAAGTGGTTCTGGCGTAGCCCGCAGGTGATTTTGGTGTGTCCGGCAGGTTGTTCCGTTCTGTCCGATAGGTTGTTCCGGCATGTCCAGCACGTGCTTCTGGCACTTCTGAGAGGTGGTTCTGGCATGCCGGGCAGGTTATTCCGGAGTGTCCGGTAAGTGGTTCTGGTGTAGCCGGCAGTTCATTTTGGCGTGTCTGGCACATGGGTCCTGCGAGTCGAGCAAGTGGTTCCGGCGTGCTCGGCAGGTGGTCCAGGCATGTCCGGCAGGTGGTTCCAGTCTGTCCAGGACGTGGTTCCAGCGTGTCCGGCACGTGGTTCTCTTACGTCTGAGAGGTGGTTCCTGCATGCCTGGCAGGTTATTGCGGATTGTCTGCCAGGTGGTTCTCTCATAGCCAGCTGTTGATTTTGGCCTGTCAGGCAGGTGGTTCTGGTGAGTCCAGCAGGTGGCTCCGGCGTGCTCGGCAGGTGGTTCTGGCATGTCTGGCAGGTGGTTCCGGCGAGTTGAGCAGCTGGTTCCAGCCTGTCCGTCAGGTTAGGGTTAGGGATAGGCTTAGGGTTACGGTTAGGGTTAGGGTTTAGGGTTTGGGGTTAGGGGTTAGGGTTAGGGGTAGGGTTAGGGTTAGGGTTACGGTTGGGTTAGGGTTTAGGGTTAGGCTTAGGGTTAGGGGATAGGGTTAGGGTTAGGGTTTGGGGATAGGGTTAGGGTTAGGGTTAGGGTTAGGGCCCGGCGCGTGGTTCCGGCGAGGCGAGCAGGTGGCTCCGGCGCACTCGGCAGGTGCTTCCGCTGGGCCCGGCAGGTGGTTCCGGCGAGGCGAGCAGGTGGCTCCGGCGTGCTTGGCACGTGCTTCCGCTGGGCCCGGCAGGTGGTTCCGGCGAGGCGAGCAGGTGGCTCCGGCGCGCTCGGCAGGTGCTTCCGCTGCACCCGGCAGGTGCTTCCGGCGAGGCGAGCAGGTGGCTCCGGCGCGCCCGGCAGGTGCTTCCGCTGGGCCTGGCAGGTGGTTCCGGCGAGGCGAGCAGGTGGCTCCGGCGTGCCGGGCAGGTGCTTCCGCTGCGCCCGGCAGGTGGTTCCAGCGAGGCGAGCAGGTTGTTCCTGCGTGCTCGGCAGGTGGTTCAGTTGGGTCTGGCAGGTGGTTTCGGTCTGTTCGGGCTGTGGTTCCAGCATCTCACGCACATGGTTCTGGCACGTCTGAGAGGTGGTTCCGGCTGGCCCTGCAGGTGTTTCTGGAGTCTCCGCCAAGTGGTTCTGGTGTAGCTGGCAGGTGATGTTGGCGTGACTGGCAGGTGGTTCCAGCCAGCCCGGCAGGTGTTTCCGGAGTGTTCACCAACTGGCTGTGGCGTAGCCGGCAGGTGATTTTGGCGTGTCCGACAGGTGGTTCTGGCGAGTCGAGCAGGTGCTTCCGGCATGCTCGGCAGGTGCTTCCGGTGTCATTGGCATGTGGTTCTGGCAGGTCTGAGAGGTGGTTCCGGCATGCCTGACAGGTGATTCCGGAGTGTTCGCCAAGCGGTTCTGGCATAGGCGGCAGGTGATTTTGCCGTGTCCAGAATGTGGTTCCAGCGAGTCGAACATGTGGTTCCGGCGTGTCCGGCAGGTGTTTCCGGTCTGTCCAGCAGGTGGTTCTGGGGTGTCCGGCATGAGGTTCTGGCACGTCTGAGAGGTGGTTCCGGCCGGCCCGACATGCGTTTCCGGAGTGTCCGCCACGTGGTTCAGGCACGTCTGAGAGGTGGTTCCAGCATGCCCGGCAGGTTTTCCCGGAGAGTCCTCCAAGTGGTTCTGGCGTAGCCCGCAGGTGATTTTGGTGTGTCCGGCAGGTTGTTCCGTTCTGTCCGATAGGTTGTTCCGGCATGTCCAGCACGTGCTTCTGGCACTTCTGAGAGGTGGTTCTGGCATGCCGGGCAGGTTATTCCGGAGTGTCCGGTAAGTGGTTCTGGTGTAGCCGGCAGTTCATTTTGGCGTGTCTGGCACATGGGTCCTGCGAGTCGAGCAGGTGGTTCCGGCGTGCTCGGCAGGTGGTCCAGGCATGTCCGGCAGGTGGTTCCAGTCTGTCCAGGACATGGTTCCAGCGTGTCCGGCACGTGGTTCTCTTACGTCTGAGAGGTGGTTCCTGCATGCCTGGCAGGTTATTGCGGATTGTCTGCCAGGTGGTTCTCTCATAGCCAGCTGTTGATTTTGGCCTGTCAGGCAGGTGGTTCTGGTGAGTCCAGCAGGTGGCTCCGGCGTGCTCGGCAGGTGGTTCTGGCATGTCTGGCAGGTGGTTCCGGCGAGTTGAGCAGCTGGTTCCAGCCTGTCCGTCAGGTTAGGGTTAGGGATAGGCTTAGGGTTACGGTTAGGGTTAGGGTTTAGGGTTTGGGGTTAGGGGTTAGGGTTAGGGGTAGGGTTAGGGTTAGGGTTACGGTTGGGTTAGGGTTTAGGGTTAGGCTTAGGGTTAGGGGATAGGGTTAGGGTTAGGGTTTGGGGATAGGGTTAGGGTTAGGGTTAGGGTTAGGGCCCGGCGCGTGGTTCCGGCGAGGCGAGCAGGTGGCTCCGGCGCGCTCGGCAGGTGCTTCCGCTGGGCCCGGCAGGTGGTTCCGGCGAGGCGAGCAGGTGGCTCCGGCGCGCTCGGCAGGTGCTTCCGCTGGGCCAGGCTGGTGTTTCCGGCGAGGCGAGCAGGTGGCTCCGGCGCGCTCGGCAGGTGGTTCTGGCATGTCTGGCAGGTGGTTCCGGCGAGTTGAGCAGCTGGTTCCAGCCTGTCCGTCAGGTTAGGGTTAGGGATAGGGTTAGGGTTACGGTTAGGGTTAGGGTTTAGGGTTTGGGGTTAGGGTTTAGGGTTAGGGGTAGGGTTAGGGTTAGGGTTACGGTTGGGTTAGGGTTTAGGGTTAGGCTTAGGGTTAGGGGATAGGGTTAGGGTTAGGGTTTGGGGATAGGGTTAGGGTTAGGGTTAGGGTTAGGGCCCGGCGCGTGGTTCCGGCGAGGCGAGCAGGTGGCTCCGGCGCGCTCGGCAGGTGCTTCCGCTGGGCCCGGCAGGTGGTTCCGGCGAGGCGAGCAGGTGGCTCCGGCGTGCTTGGCACGTGCTTCCGCTGGGCCCGGCAGGTGGTTCCGGCGAGGCGAGCAGGTGGCTCCGGCGCGCCCGGCAGGTGCTTCCGCTGGGCGTGGCAGGTGGTTCCGGCGAGGCGAGCAGGTGGCTCCGGCGCGCCGAGCAGGTGGTTCCGGCGAGGCGAGCAGGTGGCTCCGGCGCGCTCGGCAGGTGCTTCCGCTGCGCCCGGCAGGTGGTTCCGGCGAGGCGAGCAGGTTGTTCCTGCTTGCTCGGCAGGTGGTTCAGTTGGGTCTGGCAGGTGGTTTCGGTCTGTTCGGGCTGTGGTTCCAGCATCTCAGGCACATGGTTCTGGCACGTCTGAGAGGTGGTTCCGGCTGGCCCAGCAGGTGTTTCTGGAGTCTCCGCCAAGTGTTTCAGGCGTAGCTGGCAGGTGATGTTGGCGTGACTGGCAGGTGGTTCCAGCCAGCCCGGCAGGTGTTTCCGGAGTGTTCACCAACTGGCTGTGGCGTAGCCGGCAGGTGATTTTGGCGTGTCCGACAGGTGGTTCTGGCGAGTCGAGCAGGTGCTTCCGGCATGCTCGGCAGGTGCTTCCGGTGTCATTGGCATGTGGTTCTGGCAGGTCTGAGAGGTGGTTCCGGCATGCCTGACAGGTGATTCCGGAGTGTTCGCCAAGCGGTTCTGGCATAGGCGGCAGGTGATTTTGCCATGTCCAGAATGTGGTTCCAGCGAGTCGAACATGTGGTTTCGGCGTGTCCGGCAGGTGTTTCCGGTCTGTCCAGCAGGTGGTTCTGGGGTGTCCGGCATGAGGTTCTGGCACGTCTGAGAGGTGGTTCCGGCCGGCCCGACATGCGTTTCCGGAGTGTCCGCCACGTGGTTCAGGCACGTCTGAGAGGTGGTTCCAGCATGCCCGGCAGGTTTTCCCGGAGAGTCCTCCAAGTGGTTCTGGCGTAGCCCGCAGGTGATTTTGGTGTGTCCGGCAGGTTGTTCCGTTCTGTCCGATAGGTTGTTCCGGCATGTCCAGCACGTGCTTCTGGCACTTCTGAGAGGTGGTTCTGGCATGCCGGGCAGGTTATTCCGGAGTGTCCGGTAAGTGGTTCTGGTGTAGCCGGCAGTTCATTTTGGCGTGTCTGGCACATGGGTCCTGCGAGTCGAGCAAGTGGTTCCGGCGTGCTCGGCAGGTGGTCCAGGCATGTCCGGCAGGTGGTTCCAGTCTGTCCAGGACGTGGTTCCAGCGTGTCCGGCACGTGGTTCTCTTACGTCTGAGAGGTGGTTCCTGCATGCCTGGCAGGTTATTGCGGATTGTCTGCCAGGTGGTTCTCTCATAGCCAGCTGTTGATTTTGGCCTGTCAGGCAGGTGGTTCTGGTGAGTCCAGCAGGTGGCTCCGGCGTGCTCGGCAGGTGGTTCTGGCATGTCTGGCAGGTGGTTCCGGCGAGTTGAGCAGCTGGTTCCAGCCTGTCCGTCAGGTTAGGGTTAGGGATAGGCTTAGGGTTACGGTTAGGGTTAGGGTTTAGGGTTTGGGGTTAGGGGTTAGGGTTAGGGGTAGGGTTAGGGTTAGGGTTACGGTTGGGTTAGGGTTTAGGGTTAGGCTTAGGGTTAGGGGATAGGGTTAGGGTTAGGGTTTGGGGATAGGGTTAGGGTTAGGGTTAGGGTTAGGGCCCGGCGCGTGGTTCCGGCGAGGCGAGCAGGTGGCTCCGGCGCGCTCGGCAGGTGCTTCCGCTGGGCCCGGCAGGTGGTTCCGGCGAGGCGAGCAGGTGGCTCCGGCGTGCTTGGCACGTGCTTCCGCTGGGCCCGGCAGGTGGTTCCGGCGAGGCGAGCAGGTGGCTCCGGCGCGCTCGGCAGGTGCTTCCGCTGCACCCGGCAGGTGCTTCCGGCGAGGCGAGCAGGTGGCTCCGGCGCGCCCGGCAGGTGCTTCCGCTGGGCCTGGCAGGTGGTTCCGGCGAGGCGAGCAGGTGGCTCCGGCGTGCCGGGCAGGTGCTTCCGCTGCGCCCGGCAGGTGGTTCCAGCGAGGCGAGCAGGTTGTTCCTGCGTGCTCGGCAGGTGGTTCAGTTGGGTCTGGCAGGTGGTTTCGGTCTGTTCGGGCTGTGGTTCCAGCATCTCAGGCACATGGTTCTGGCACGTCTGAGAGGTGGTTCCGGCTGGCCCTGCAGGTGTTTCTGGAGTCTCCGCCAAGTGGTTCTGGTGTAGCTGGCAGGTGATGTTGGCGTGACTGGCAGGTGGTTCCAGCCAGCCCGGCAGGTGTTTCCGGAGTGTTCACCAACTGGCTGTGGCGTAGCCGGCAGGTGATTTTGGCGTGTCCGACAGGTGGTTCTGGCGAGTCGAGCAGGTGCTTCCGGCATGCTCGGCAGGTGCTTCCGGTGTCATTGGCATGTGGTTCTGGCAGGTCTGAGAGGTGGTTCCGGCATGCCTGACAGGTGATTCCGGAGTGTTCGCCAAGCGGTTCTGGCATAGGCGGCAGGTGATTTTGCCATGTCCAGAATGTGGTTCCAGCGAGTCGAACATGTGGTTCCGGCGTGTCCGGCAGGTGTTTCCGGTCTGTCCAGCAGGTGGTTCTGGGGTGTCCGGCATGAGGTTCTGGCACGTCTGAGAGGTGGTTCCGGCCGGCCCGACATGCGTTTCCGGAGTGTCCGCCACGTGGTTCAGGCACGTCTGAGAGGTGGTTCCAGCATGCCCGGCAGGTTTTCCCGGAGAGTCCTCCAAGTGGTTCTGGCGTAGCCCGCAGGTGATTTTGGTGTGTCCGGCAGGTTGTTCCGTTCTGTCCGATAGGTTGTTCCGGCATGTCCAGCACGTGCTTCTGGCACTTCTGAGAGGTGGTTCTGGCATGCCGGGCAGGTTATTCCGGAGTGTCCGGTAAGTGGTTCTGGTGTAGCCGGCAGTTCATTTTGGCGTGTCTGGCACATGGGTCCTGCGAGTCGAGCAGGTGGTTCCGGCGTGCTCGGCAGGTGGTCCAGGCATGTCCGGCAGGTGGTTCCAGTCTGTCCAGGACGTGGTTCCAGCGTGTCCGGCACGTGGTTCTCTTACGTCTGAGAGGTGGTTCCTGCATGCCTGGCAGGTTATTGCGGATTGTCTGCCAGGTGGTTCTCTCATAGCCAGCTGTTGATTTTGGCCTGTCAGGCAGGTGGTTCTGGTGAGTCCAGCAGGTGGCTCCGGCGTGCTCGGCAGGTGGTTCTGGCATGTCTGGCAGGTGGTTCCGGCGAGTTGAGCAGCTGGTTCCAGCCTGTCCGTCAGGTTAGGGTTAGGGATAGGCTTAGGGTTACGGTTAGGGTTAGGGTTTAGGGTTTGGGGTTAGGGGTTAGGGTTAGGGGTAGGGTTAGGGTTAGGGTTACGGTTGGGTTAGGGTTTAGGGTTAGGCTTAGGGTTAGGGGATAGGGTTAGGGTTAGGGTTTGGGGATAGGGTTAGGGTTAGGGTTAGGGTTAGGGCCCGGCGCGTGGTTCCGGCGAGGCGAGCAGGTGGCTCCGGCGCGCTCGGCAGGTGCTTCCGCTGGGCCCGGCAGGTGGTTCCGGCGAGGCGAGCAGGTGGCTCCGGCGTGCTTGGCACGTGCTTCCGCTGGGCCCGGCAGGTGGTTCCGGCGAGGCGAGCAGGTGGCTCCGGCGCGCTCGGCAGGTGCTTCCGCTGCACCCGGCAGGTGGTTCCGGCGAGGCGAGCAGGTGGCTCCGGCGCGCCCGGCAGGTGCTTCCGCTGGGCCTGGCAGGTGGTTCCGGCGAGGCGAGCAGGTGGCTCCGGCGTGCCGGGCAGGTGCTTCCGCTGCGCCCGGCAGGTGGTTCCAGCGAGGCGAGCAGGTTGTTCCTGCGTGCTCGGCAGGTGGTTCAGTTGGGTCTGGCAGGTGGTTTCGGTCTGTTCGGGCTGTGGTTCCAGCATCTCAGGCACATGGTTCTGGCACGTCTGAGAGGTGGTTCCGGCTGGCCCTGCAGGTGTTTCTGGAGTCTCCGCCAAGTGGTTCTGGTGTAGCTGGCAGGTGATGTTGGCGTGACTGGCAGGTGGTTCCAGCCAGCCCGGCAGGTGTTTCCGGAGTGTTCACCAACTGGCTGTGGCGTAGCCGGCAGGTGATTTTGGCGTGTCCGACAGGTGGTTCTGGCGAGTCGAGCAGGTGCTTCCGGCATGCTCGGCAGGTGCTTCCGGTGTCATTGGCATGTGGTTCTGGCAGGTCTGAGAGGTGGTTCCGGCATGCCTGACAGGTGATTCCGGAGTGTTCGCCAAGCGGTTCTGGCATAGGCGGCAGGTGATTTTGCCATGTCCAGAATGTGGTTCCAGCGAGTCGAACATGTGGTTCCGGCGTGTCCGGCAGGTGTTTCCGGTCTGTCCAGCAGGTGGTTCTAGGGTGTCCGGCATGAGGTTCTGGCACGTCTGAGAGGTGGTTCCGGCCGGCCCGACATGCGTTTGCGGAGTGTCCGCCACGTGGTTCAGGCACGTCTGAGAGGTGGTTCCAGCATGCCCGGCAGGTTTTCCCGGAGAGTCCTCCAAGTGGTTCTGGCGTAGCCCGCAGGTGATTTTGGTGTGTCCGGCAGGTTGTTCCGTTCTGTCCGATAGGTTGTTCCGGCATGTCCAGCACGTGCTTCTGGCACTTCTGAGAGGTGGTTCTGGCATGCCGGGCAGGTTATTCCGGAGTGTCCGGTAAGTGGTTCTGGTGTAGCCGGCAGTTCATTTTGGCGTGTCTGGCACATGGGTCCTGCGAGTCGAGCAGGTGGTTCCGGCGTGCTCGGCAGGTGGTCCAGGCATGTCCGGCAGGTGGTTCCAGTCTGTCCAGGACGTGGTTCCAGCGTGTCCGGCACGTGGTTCTCTTACGTCTGAGAGGTGGTTCCTGCATGCCTGGCAGGTTATTGCGGATTGTCTGCCAGGTGGTTCTCTCATAGCCAGCTGTTGATTTTGGCCTGTCAGGCAGGTGGTTCTGGTGAGTCCAGCAGGTGGCTCCGGCGTGCTCGGCAGGTGGTTCTGGCATGTGTGGCAGGTGGTTCCGGCGAGTTGAGCAGCTGGTTCCAGCCTGTCCGTCAGGTTAGGGTTAGGGATAGGCTTAGGGTTACGGTTAGGGTTAGGGTTTAGGGTTTGGGGTTAGGGGTTAGGGTTAGGGGTAGGGTTAGGGTTAGGGTTACGGTTGGGTTAGGGTTTAGGGTTAGGCTTAGGGTTAGGGGATAGGGTTAGGGTTAGGGTTTGGGGATAGGGTTAGGGTTAGGGTTAGGGTTAGGGCCCGGCGTGTGGTTCCGGCGAGGCGAGCAGGTGGCTCCGGCGCGCTCGGCAGGTGCTTCCGCTGGGCCCGGCAGGTGGTTCCGGCGAGGCGAGCAGGTGGCTCCGGCGTGCTTGGCACGTGCTTCCGCTGGGCCCGGCAGGTGGTTCCGGCGAGGCGAGCCGGTGGCTCCGGCGCGCTCGGCAGGTGCTTCCGCTGCACCCGGCAGGTGGTTCCGGCGAGGCGAGCAGGTGGCTCCGGCGCGCCCGGCAGGTGCTTCCGCTGGGCCTGGCAGGTGGTTCCGGCGAGGCGAGCAGGTGGCTCCGGCGTGCCGGGCAGGTGCTTCCGCTGCGCCCGGCAGGTGGTTCCAGCGAGGCGAGCATGTTGTTCCTGCGTGCTCGGCAGGTGGTTCAGTTGGGTCTGGCAGGTGGTTTCGGTCTGTTCGGGCTGTGGTTCCAGCATCTCAGGCACATGGTTCTGGCACGTCTGAGAGGTGGTTCCGGCTGGCCCTGCAGGTGTTTCTGGAGTCTCCGCCAAGTGGTTCTGGTGTAGCTGGCAGGTGATGTTGGCGTGACTGGCAGGTGGTTCCAGCCAGCCCGGCAGGTGTTTCCGGAGTGTTCACCAACTGGCTGTGGCGTAGCCGGCAGGTGATTTTGGCGTGTCCGACAGGTGGTTCTGGCGAGTCGAGCAGGTGCTTCCGGCATGCTCGGCAGGTGCTTCCGGTGTCATTGGCATGTGGTTCTGGCAGGTCTGAGAGGTGGTTCCGGCATGCCTGACAGGTGATTCCGGAGTGTTCGCCAAGCGGTTCTGGCATAGGCGGCAGGTGATTTTGCCATGTCCAGAATGTGGTTCCAGCGAGTCGAACATGTGGTTCCGGCGTGTCCGGCAGGTGTTTCCGGTCTGTCCAGCAGGTGGTTCTGGGGTGTCCGGCATGAGGTTCTGGCACGTGTGAGAGGTGGTTCCGGCCGGCCCGACATGCGTTTCCGGAGTGTCCGCCACGTGGTTCAGGCACGTCTGAGAGGTGGTTCCAGCATGCCCGGCAGGTTTTCCCGGAGAGTCCTCCAAGTGGTTCTGGCGTAGCCCGCAGGTGATTTTGGTGTGTCCGGCAGGTTGTTCCGTTCTGTCCGATAGGTTGTTCCGGCATGTCCAGCACGTGCTTCTGGCACTTCTGAGAGGTGGTTCTGGCATGCCGGGCAGGTTATTCCGGAGTGTCCGGTAAGTGGTTCTGGTGTAGCCGGCAGTTCATTTTGGCGTGTCTGGCACATGGGTCCTGCGAGTCGAGCAGGTGGTTCCGGCGTGCTCGGCAGGTGGTCCAGGCATGTCCGGCAGGTGGTTCCAGTCTGTCCAGGACGTGGTTCCAGCGTGTCCGGCACGTGGTTCTCTTACGTCTGAGAGGTGGTTCCTGCATGCCTGGCAGGTTATTGCGGATTGTCTGCCAGGTGGTTCTCTCATAGCCAGCTGTTGATTTTGGCCTGTCAGGCAGGTGGTTCTGGTGAGTCCAGCAGGTGGCTCCGGCGTGCTCGGCAGGTGGTTCTGGCATGTCTGGCAGGTGGTTCCGGCGAGTTGAGCAGCTGGTTCCAGCCTGTCCGTCAGGTTAGGGTTAGGGATAGGCTTAGGGTTACGGTTAGGGTTAGGGTTTAGGGTTTGGGGTTAGGGGTTAGGGTTAGGGGTAGGGTTAGGGTTAGGGTTACGGTTGGGATAGGGTTTAGGGTTAGGCTTAGGGTTAGGGGATAGGGTTAGGGTTAGGGTTTGGGGATAGGGTTAGGGTTAGGGTTACGGTTAGGGCCCGGCGCGTGGTTCCGGCGAGGCGAGCAGGTGGCTCCGGCGCGCTCGGGAGGTGCTTCCGCTGCACCCGGCAGGTGGTTCCGGCGAGGCGAGCAGGTGGCTCCGGCGCGCCCAGCAGGTGGTTCCGGCGAGGCGAGCAGGTGGCTCCGGCGCGCTCGGCAGGTGCTTCCGCTGGGCCAGGCTGGTGTTTCCGGCGAGGCGAGCAGGTGGCTCCGGCGCGCTCGGCAGGTGGTTCTGGCATGTCTGGCAGGTGGTTCCGGCGAGTTGAGCAGCTGGTTCCAGCCTGTCCGTCAGGTTAGGGTTAGGGATAGGGTTAGGGTTACGGTTAGGGTTAGGGTTTAGGGTTTGGGGTTAGGGTTTAGGGTTAGGGGTAGGGTTAGGGTTAGGGTTACGGTTGGGTTAGGGTTTAGGGTTAGGCTTAGGGTTAGGGGATAGGGTTAGGGTTAGGGTTTGGGGATAGGGTTAGGGTTAGGGTTAGGGTTAGGGCCCGGCGCGTGGTTCCGGCGAGGCGAGCAGGTGGCTCCGGCGCGCTCGGCAGGTGCTTCCGCTGGGCCCGGCAGGTGGTTCCGGCGAGGCGAGCAGGTGGCTCCGGCGTGCTTGGCACGTGCTTCCGCTGGGCCCGGCAGGTGGTTCCGGCGAGGCGAGCAGGTGGCTCCGGCGCGCTCGGCAGGTGCTTCCGCTGCACCCGGCAGGTGGTTCCGGCGAGGCGAGCAGGTGGCTCCGGCGCGCCCGGCAGGTGCTTCCGCTGGGCCTGGCAGGTGGTTCCGGCGAGGCGAGCAGGTGGCTCCGGCGTGCCGGGCAGGTGCTTCCGCTGCGCCCGGCAGGTGGTTCCAGCGAGGCGAGCAGGTTGTTCCTGCGTGCTCGGCAGGTGGTTCAGTTGGGTCTGGCAGGTGGTTTCGGTCTGTTCGGGCTGTGGTTCCAGCATCTCAGGCACATGGTTCTGGCACGTCTGAGAGGTGGTTCCGGCTGGCCCAGCAGGTGGTTCTGGAGTCTCCGCCAAGTGGTTCTGGCGTAGCTGGCAGGTGATGTTGGCGTGACTGGCAGGTGGTTCCAGCCAGCCCGGCAGGTGTTTCCGGAGTGTTCACCAACTGGCTGTGGCGTAGCCGGCAGGTGATTTTGGCGTGTCCGACAGGTGGTTCTGGCGAGTCGAGCAGGTGCTTCCGGCATGCTCGGCAGGTGCTTCCGGTGTCATTGGCATGTGGTTCTGGCAGGTCTGAGAGGTGGTTCCGGCATGCCTGACAGGTGATTCCGGAGTGTTCGCCAAGCGGTTCTGGCATAGGCGGCAGGTGATTTTGCCATGTCCAGAATGTGGTTCCAGCGAGTCGAACATGTGGTTCCGGCGTGTCCGGCAGGTGTTTCCGGTCTGTCCAGCAGGTGGTTCTGGGGTGTCCGGCATGAGGTTCTGGCACGTCTGAGAGGTGGTTCCGGCCGGCCCGACATGCGTTTCCGGAGTGTCCGCCACGTGGTTCAGGCACGTCTGAGAGGTGGTTCCAGCATGCCCGGCAGGTTTTCCCGGAGAGTCCTCCAAGTGGTTCTGGCGTAGCCCGCAGGTGATTTTGGTGTGTCCGGCAGGTTGTTCCGTTCTGTCCGATAGGTTGTTCCGGCATGTCCAGCACGTGCTTCTGGCACTTCTGAGAGGTGGTTCTGGCATGCCGGGCAGGTTATTCCGGAGTGTCCGGTAAGTGGTTCTGGTGTAGCCGGCAGTTCATTTTGGCGTGTCTGGCACATGGGTCCTGCGAGTCAAGCAGGTGGTTCCGGCGTGCTCGGCAGGTGGTCCAGGCATGTCCGGCAGGTGGTTCCAGTCTGTCCAGGACGTGGTTCCAGCGTGTCCGGCACGTGGTTCTCTTACGTCTGAGAGGTGGTTCCTGCATGCCTGGCAGGTTATTGCGGATTGTCTGCCAGGTGGTTCTCTCATAGCCAGCTGTTGATTTTGGCCTGTCAGGCAGGTGGTTCTGGTGAGTCCAGCAGGTGGCTCCGGCGTGCTCGGCAGGTGGTTCTGGCATGTCTGGCAGGTGGTTCCGGCGAGTTGAGCAGCTGGTTCCAGCCTGTCCGTCAGGTTAGGGTTAGGGATAGGGTTAGGGTTACGGTTAGGGTTAGGGTTTAGGGTTTGGGGTTAGGGGTTAGGGTTAGGGGTAGGGTTAGGGTTAGGGTTACGGTTGGGTTAGGGTTTAGGGTGAGGCTTAGGGTTAGGGGTTAGGGTTAGGGTTAGGGATTGGGGATAGGGTTAGGGTTAGGGTTAGGGTTAGGGCCCGGCACGTGGTTCCGGCGAGGCGAGCAGGTGGCTCCGGCGCGCTCGGCAGGTGCTTCCGCTGGGCCCGGCAGGTGGTTCCGGCGAGGCGAGCAGGTGGCTCCGGCGTGCTTGGCACGTGCTTGCGCTGGGCCCGGCAGGTGGTTCCGGCGAGGCGAGCAGGTGGCTCCGGCGCGCTCGGCAGGTGCTTCCGCTGCACCCGGCAGGTGGTTCCGGCGAGGCGAGCAGGTGGCTCCGGCGCGCCCAGCAGGTGGTTCCGGCGAGGCGAGCAGGTGGCTCCGGCGCGCTCGGCAGGTGCTTCCGCTGGGCCAGGCTGGTGTTTCCGGCGAGGCGAGCAGGTGGCTCCGGCGCGCTCGGCAGGTGCTTCCGCTGCGCCCGGCAGGTGGTTCCGGCGAGGCGAGCAGGTGGCTCCGGCGCGCCCGGCAGGTGCTTCCGCTGGGCCTGGCAGGTGGTTCCGGCGAGGCGAGCAGGTGGCTCCGGCGCGCCCGGCAGGTGCTTCCGCTGGGCCTGGCAGGTGGTTCCGGCGAGGCGAGCACGTGGCTCCGGCGCGCCGGGCAGGTGCTTCCGCTGCGCCCGGCAGGTGGTTCCGGCGAGGCGAGCAGGTTGTTCCTGCGTGCTCGGCAGGTGGTTCAGTTGGGTCTGGCAGGTGGTTTCGGTCTGTTCGGGCTGTGTTTCCAGCATCTCAGGCACATGGTTCTGGCACGTCTGAGAGTTGGTTCCGGCTGGCCCTGCAGGTGTTTCTGGAGTCTCCGCCAAGTGGTTCTGGTGTAGCTGGCAGGTGATGTTGGCGTGACTGGCAGGTGGTTCCAGCCAGCCCGGCAGGTGTTTCCGGAGTGTTCACCAACTGGCTGTGGCGTAGCCGGCAGGTGATTTTGGCGTGTCCGACAGGTGGTTCTGGCGAGTCGAGCAGGTGCTTCCGGCATGCTCGGCAGGTGCTTCCGGTGTCATTGGCATGTGGTTCTGGCAGGTCTGAGAGGTGGTTCCGGCATGCCTGACAGGTGATTCCGGAGTGTTCGCCAAGCGGTTCTGGCATAGGCGGCAGGTGATTTTGCCATGTCCAGAATGTGGTTCCAGCGAGTCGAACATGTGGTTCCGGCGTGTCCGGCAGGTGTTTCCGGTCTGTCCAGCAGGTGGTTCTGGGGTGTCCGGCATGAGGTTCTGGCACGTCTGAGAGGTGGTTCCGGCCGGCCCGACATGCGTTTCCGGAGTGTCCGCCACGTGGTTCAGGCACGTCTGAGAGGTGGTTCCAGCATGCCCGGCAGGTTTTCCCGGAGAGTCCTCCAAGTGGTTCTGGCGTAGCCCGCAGGTGATTTTGGTGTGTCCGGCAGGTTGTTCCGTTCTGTCCGATAGGTTGTTCCGGCATGTCCAGCACGTGCTTCTGGCACTTCTGAGAGGTGGTTCTGGCATGCCGGGCAGGTTATTCCGGAGTGTCCGGTAAGTGGTTCTGGTGTAGCCGGCAGTTCATTTTGGCGTGTCTGGCACATGGGTCCTGCGAGTCGAGCAGGTGGTTCCGGCGTGCTCGGCAGGTGGTCCAGGCATGTCCGGCAGGTGGTTCCAGTCTGTCCAGGACGTGGTTCCAGCGTGTCCGGCACGTGGTTCTCTTACGTCTGAGAGGTGGTTCCTGCATGCCTGGCAGGTTATTGCGGATTGTCTGCCAGGTGGTTCTCTCATAGCCAGCTGTTGATTTTGGCCTGTCAGGCAGGTGGTTCTGGTGAGTCCAGCAGGTGGCTCCGGCGTGCTCGGCAGGTGGTTCTGGCATGTGTGGCAGGTGGTTCCGGCGAGTTGAGCAGCTGGTTCCAGCCTGTCCGTCAGGTTAGGGTTAGGGATAGGCTTAGGGTTACGGTTAGGGTTAGGGTTTAGGGTTTGGGGTTAGGGGTTAGGGTTAGGGGTAGGGTTAGGGTTAGGGTTACGGTTGGGTTAGGGTTTAGGGTTAGGCTTAGGGTTAGGGGATAGGGTTAGGGTTAGGGTTTGGGGATAGGGTTAGGGTTAGGGTTAGGGTTAGGGCCCGGCGTGTGGTTCCGGCGAGGCGAGCAGGTGGCTCCGGCGCGCTCGGCAGGTGCTTCCGCTGGGCCCGGCAGGTGGTTCCGGCGAGGCGAGCAGGTGGCTCCGGCGTGCTTGGCACGTGCTTCCGCTGGGCCCGGCAGGTGGTTCCGGCGAGGCGAGCCGGTGGCTCCGGCGCGCTCGGCAGGTGCTTCCGCTGCACCCGGCAGGTGGTTCCGGCGAGGCGAGCAGGTGGCTCCGGCGCGCCCGGCAGGTGCTTCCGCTGGGCCTGGCAGGTGGTTCCGGCGAGGCGAGCAGGTGGCTCCGGCGTGCCGGGCAGGTGCTTCCGCTGCGCCCGGCAGGTGGTTCCAGCGAGGCGAGCATGTTGTTCCTGCGTGCTCGGCAGGTGGTTCAGTTGGGTCTGGCAGGTGGTTTCGGTCTGTTCGGGCTGTGGTTCCAGCATCTCAGGCACATGGTTCTGGCACGTCTGAGAGGTGGTTCCGGCTGGCCCTGCAGGTGTTTCTGGAGTCTCCGCCAAGTGGTTCTGGTGTAGCTGGCAGGTGATGTTGGCGTGACTGGCAGGTGGTTCCAGCCAGCCCGGCAGGTGTTTCCGGAGTGTTCACCAACTGGCTGTGGCGTAGCCGGCAGGTGATTTTGGCGTGTCCGACAGGTGGTTCTGGCGAGTCGAGCAGGTGCTTCCGGCATGCTCGGCAGGTGCTTCCGGTGTCATTGGCATGTGGTTCTGGCAGGTCTGAGAGGTGGTTCCGGCATGCCTGACAGGTGATTCCGGAGTGTTCGCCAAGCGGTTCTGGCATAGGCGGCAGGTGATTTTGCCATGTCCAGAATGTGGTTCCAGCGAGTCGAACATGTGGTTCCGGCGTGTCCGGCAGGTGTTTCCGGTCTGTCCAGCAGGTGGTTCTGGGGTGTCCGGCATGAGGTTCTGGCACGTGTGAGAGGTGGTTCCGGCCGGCCCGACATGCGTTTCCGGAGTGTCCGCCACGTGGTTCAGGCACGTCTGAGAGGTGGTTCCAGCATGCCCGGCAGGTTTTCCCGGAGAGTCCTCCAAGTGGTTCTGGCGTAGCCCGCAGGTGATTTTGGTGTGTCCGGCAGGTTGTTCCGTTCTGTCCGATAGGTTGTTCCGGCATGTCCAGCACGTGCTTCTGGCACTTCTGAGAGGTGGTTCTGGCATGCCGGGCAGGTTATTCCGGAGTGTCCGGTAAGTGGTTCTGGTGTAGCCGGCAGTTCATTTTGGCGTGTCTGGCACATGGGTCCTGCGAGTCGAGCAGGTGGTTCCGGCGTGCTCGGCAGGTGGTCCAGGCATGTCCGGCAGGTGGTTCCAGTCTGTCCAGGACGTGGTTCCAGCGTGTCCGGCACGTGGTTCTCTTACGTCTGAGAGGTGGTTCCTGCATGCCTGGCAGGTTATTGCGGATTGTCTGCCAGGTGGTTCTCTCATAGCCAGCTGTTGATTTTGGCCTGTCAGGCAGGTGGTTCTGGTGAGTCCAGCAGGTGGCTCCGGCGTGCTCGGCAGGTGGTTCTGGCATGTCTGGCAGGTGGTTCCGGCGAGTTGAGCAGCTGGTTCCAGCCTGTCCGTCAGGTTAGGGTTAGGGATAGGCTTAGGGTTACGGTTAGGGTTAGGGTTTAGGGTTTGGGGTTAGGGGTTAGGGTTAGGGGTAGGGTTAGGGTTAGGGTTACGGTTGGGATAGGGTTTAGGGTTAGGCTTAGGGTTAGGGGATAGGGTTAGGGTTAGGGTTTGGGGATAGGGTTAGGGTTAGGGTTACGGTTAGGGCCCGGCGCGTGGTTCCGGCGAGGCGAGCAGGTGGCTCCGGCGCGCTCGGCAGGTGCTTCCGCTGCACCCGGCAGGTGGTTCCGGCGAGGCGAGCAGGTGGCTCCGGCGCGCCCGGCAGGTGGTTCCGGCGAGGCGAGCAGGTGGCTCCGGCGCGCTCGGCAGGTGCTTCCGCTGGGCCAGGCTGGTGTTTCCGGCGAGGCGAGCAGGTGGCTCCGGCGCGCTCGGCAGGTGGTTCTGGCATGTCTGGCAGGTGGTTCCGGCGAGTTGAGCAGCTGGTTCCAGCCTGTCCGTCAGGTTAGGGTTAGGGATAGGGTTAGGGTTACGGTTAGGGTTAGGGTTTAGGGTTTGGGGTTAGGGTTTAGGGTTAGGGGTAGGGTTAGGGTTAGGGTTACGGTTGGGTTAGGGTTTAGGGTTAGGCTTAGGGTTAGGGGATAGGGTTAGGGTTAGGGTTTGGGGATAGGGTTAGGGTTAGGGTTAGGGTTAGGGCCCGGCGCGTGGTTCCGGCGAGGCGAGCAGGTGGCTCCGGCGCGCTCGGCAGGTGCTTCCGCTGGGCCCGGCAGGTGGTTCCGGCGAGGCGAGCAGGTGGCTCCGGCGTGCTTGGCACGTGCTTCCGCTGGGCCCGGCAGGTGGTTCCGGCGAGGCGAGCAGGTGGCTCCGGCGCGCTCGGCAGGTGCTTCCGCTGCACCCGGCAGGTGGTTCCGGCGAGGCGAGCAGGTGGCTCCGGCGCGCCCGGCAGGTGCTTCCGCTGGGCCTGGCAGGTGGTTCCGGCGAGGCGAGCAGGTGGCTCCGGCGTGCCGGGCAGGTGCTTCCGCTGCGCCCGGCAGGTGGTTCCAGCGAGGCGAGCAGGTTGTTCCTGCGTGCTCGGCAGGTGGTTCAGTTGGGTCTGGCAGGTGGTTTCGGTCTGTTCGGGCTGTGGTTCCAGCATCTCAGGCACATGGTTCTGGCACGTCTGAGAGGTGGTTCCGGCTGGCCCAGCAGGTGGTTCTGGAGTCTCCGCCAAGTGGTTCTGGCGTAGCTGGCAGGTGATGTTGGCGTGACTGGCAGGTGGTTCCAGCCAGCCCGGCAGGTGTTTCCGGAGTGTTCACCAACTGGCTGTGGCGTAGCCGGCAGGTGATTTTGGCGTGTCCGACAGGTGGTTCTGGCGAGTCGAGCAGGTGCTTCCGGCATGCTCGGCAGGTGCTTCCGGTGTCATTGGCATGTGGTTCTGGCAGGTCTGAGAGGTGGTTCCGGCATGCCTGACAGGTGATTCCGGAGTGTTCGCCAAGCGGTTCTGGCATAGGCGGCAGGTGATTTTGCCATGTCCAGAATGTGGTTCCAGCGAGTCGAACATGTGGTTCCGGCGTGTCCGGCAGGTGTTTCCGGTCTGTCCAGCAGGTGGTTCTGGGGTGTCCGGCATGAGGTTCTGGCACGTCTGAGAGGTGGTTCCGGCCGGCCCGACATGCGTTTCCGGAGTGTCCGCCACGTGGTTCAGGCACGTCTGAGAGGTGGTTCCAGCATGCCCGGCAGGTTTTCCCGGAGAGTCCTCCAAGTGGTTCTGGCGTAGCCCGCAGGTGATTTTGGTGTGTCCGGCAGGTTGTTCCGTTCTGTCCGATAGGTTGTTCCGGCATGTCCAGCACGTGCTTCTGGCACTTCTGAGAGGTGGTTCTGGCATGCCGGGCAGGTTATTCCGGAGTGTCCGGTAAGTGGTTCTGGTGTAGCCGGCAGTTCATTTTGGCGTGTCTGGCACATGGGTCCTGCGAGTCAAGCAGGTGGTTCCGGCGTGCTCGGCAGGTGGTCCAGGCATGTCCGGCAGGTGGTTCCAGTCTGTCCAGGACGTGGTTCCAGCGTGTCCGGCACGTGGTTCTCTTACGTCTGAGAGGTGGTTCCTGCATGCCTGGCAGGTTATTGCGGATTGTCTGCCAGGTGGTTCTCTCATAGCCAGCTGTTGATTTTGGCCTGTCAGGCAGGTGGTTCTGGTGAGTCCAGCAGGTGGCTCCGGCGTGCTCGGCAGGTGGTTCTGGCATGTCTGGCAGGTGGTTCCGGCGAGTTGAGCAGCTGGTTCCAGCCTGTCCGTCAGGTTAGGGTTAGGGATAGGGTTAGGGTTACGGTTAGGGTTAGGGTTTAGGGTTTGGGGTTAGGGGTTAGGGTTAGGGGTAGGGTTAGGGTTAGGGTTACGGTTGGGTTAGGGTTTAGGGTGAGGCTTAGGGTTAGGGGTTAGGGTTAGGGTTAGGGTTTGGGGATAGGGTTAGGGTTAGGGTTAGGGTTAGGGCCCGGCACGTGGTTCCGGCGAGGCGAGCAGGTGGCTCCGGCGCGCTCGGCAGGTGCTTCCGCTGGGCCCGGCAGGTGGTTCCGGCGAGGCGAGCAGGTGGCTCCGGCGTGCTTGGCACGTGCTTGCGCTGGGCCCGGCAGGTGGTTCCGGCGAGGCGAGCAGGTGGCTCCGGCGCGCTCGGCAGGTGCTTCCGCTGCACCCGGCAGGTGGTTCCGGCGAGGCGAGCAGGTGGCTCCGGCGCGCCCAGCAGGTGGTTCCGGCGAGGCGAGCAGGTGGCTCCGGCGCGCTCGGCAGGTGCTTCCGCTGGGCCAGGCTGGTGTTTCCGGCGAGGCGAGCAGGTGGCTCCGGCGCGCTCGGCAGGTGCTTCCGCTGCGCCCGGCAGGTGGTTCCGGCGAGGCGAGCAGGTGGCTCCGGCGCGCCCGGCAGGTGCTTCCGCTGGGCCTGGCAGGTGGTTCCGGCGAGGCGAGCAGGTGGCTCCGGCGCGCCCGGCAGGTGCTTCCGCTGGGCCTGGCAGGTGGTTCCGGCGAGGCGAGCACGTGGCTCCGGCGCGCCGGGCAGGTGCTTCCGCTGCGCCCGGCAGGTGGTTCCGGCGAGGCGAGCAGGTTGTTCCTGCGTGCTCGGCAGGTGGTTCAGTTGGGTCTGGCAGGTGGTTTCGGTCTGTTCGGGCTGTGTTTCCAGCATCTCAGGCACATGGTTCTGGCACGTCTGAGAGTTGGTTCCGGCTGGCCCTGCAGGTGTTTCTGGAGTCTCCGCCAAGTGGTTCTGGTGTAGCTGGCAGGTGATGTTGGCGTGACTGGCAGGTGGTTCCAGCCAGCCCGGCAGGTGTTTCCGGAGTGTTCACCAACTGGCTGTGGCGTAGCCGGCAGGTGATTTTGGCGTGTCCGACAGGTGGTTCTGGCGAGTCGAGCAGGTGCTTCCGGCATGCTCGGCAGGTGCTTCCGGTGTCATTGGCATGTGGTTCTGGCAGGTCTGAGAGGTGGTTCCGGCATGCCTGACAGGTGATTCCGGAGTGTTCGCCAAGCGGTTCTGGCATAGGCGGCAGGTGATTTTGCCATGTCCAGAATGTGGTTCCAGCGAGTCGAACATGTGGTTCCGGCGTGTCCGGCAGGTGTTTCCGGTCTGTCCAGCAGGTGGTTCTGGGGTGTCCGGCATGAGGTTCTGGCACGTCTGAGAGGTGGTTCCGGCCGGCCCGACATGCGTTTCCGGAGTGTCCGCCACGTGGTTCAGGCACGTCTGAGAGGTGGTTCCAGCATGCCCGGCAGGTTTTCCCGGAGAGTCCTCCAAGTGGTTCTGGCGTAGCCCGCAGGTGATTTTGGTGTGTCCGGCAGGTTGTTCCGTTCTGTCCGATAGGTTGTTCCGGCATGTCCAGCACGTGCTTCTGGCACTTCTGAGAGGTGGTTCTGGCATGCCGGGCAGGTTATTCCGGAGTGTCCGGTAAGTGGTTCTGGTGTAGCCGGCAGTTCATTTTGGCGTGTCTGGCACATGGGTCCTGCGAGTCGAGCAGGTGGTTCCGGCGTGCTCGGCAGGTGGTCCAGGCATGTCCGGCAGGTGGTTCCAGTCTGTCCAGGACGTGGTTCCAGCGTGTCCGGCACGTGGTTCTCTTACGTCTGAGAGGTGGTTCCTGCATGCCTGGCAGGTTATTGCGGATTGTCTGCCAGGTGGTTCTCTCATAGCCAGCTGTTGATTTGGGCCTGTCAGGCAGGTGGTTCTGGTGAGTCCAGCAGGTGGCTCCGGCGTGCTCGGCAGGTGGTTCTGGCATGTCTGGCAGGTGGTTCCGGCGAGTTGAGCAGCTGGTTCCAGCCTGTCCGTCAGGTTAGGGTTAGGGATAGGCTTAGGGTTACGGTTAGGGTTAGGGTTTAGGGTTTGGGGTTAGGGGTTAGGGTTAGGGGTAGGGTTAGGGTTAGGGTTACGGTTGGGTTAGGGTTTAGGGTTAGGCTTAGGGTTAGGGGATAGGGTTAGGGTTAGGGTTTGGGGATAGGGTTAGGGTTAGGGTTAGGGTTAGGGCCCGGCGCGTGGTTCCGGCGAGGCGAGCAGGTGGCTCCGGCGCGCTCGGCAGGTGCTTCCGCTGGGCCCGGCAGGTGGTTCCGGCGAGGCGAGCAGGTGGCTCCGGCGTGCTTGGCACGTGCTTCCGCTGGGCCCGGCAGGTGGTTCCGGCGAGGCGAGCAGGTGGCTCCGGCGCGCTCGGCAGGTGCTTCCGCTGCACCCGGCAGGTGGTTCCGGCGAGGCGAGCAGGTGGCTCCGGCGCGCCCGGCAGGTGCTTCCGCTGGGCCTGGCAGGTGGTTCCGGCGAGGCGAGCAGGTGGCTCTGGCGTGCCGGGCAGGTGCTTCTGCTGCGCCCGGCAGGTGGTTCCGGCGAGGCGAGCAGGTTGTTCCTGCGTGCTCGGCAGGTGGTTCAGTTGGGTCTGGCAGGTGGTTTCGGTCTGTTCGGGCTGTGGTTCCAGCATCTCAGGCACATGGTTCTGGCACGTCTGAGAGGTGGTTCCGGCTGGCCCTGCAGGTGTTTCTGGAGTCTCCGCCAAGTGGTTCTGGTGTAGCTGGCAGGTGATGTTGGCGTGACTGGCAGGTGGTTCCAGCGAGCCCGGCAGGTGTTTCCGGAGTGTTCACCAACTGGCTGTGGCGCAGCCGGCAGGTGATTTTGGCGTGTCCGACAGGTGGTTCTGGCGAGTCGAGCAGGTGCTTCCGGCATGCTCGGCAGGTGCTTCCGGTGTCATTGGCATGTGGTTCTGGCAGGTCTGAGAGGTGGTTCCGGCATGCCTGACAGGTGATTCCGGAGTGTTCGCCAAGCGGTTCTGGCATAGGCGGCAGGTGATTTTGCCATGTCCAGAATGTGGTTCCAGCGAGTCGTACATGTGGTTCCAGCGTGTCCGGCAGGTGTTTCCGGTCTGTCCAGCAGGTGGTTCTGGGGTGTCCGGCATGAGGTTCTGGCACGTCTGAGAGGTGGTTCCGGCCGGCCCGACATGCGTTTCCGGAGTGTCCGCCACGTGGTTCAGGCACGTCTGAGAGGTGGTTCCAGCATGCCCGGCAGGTTTTCCCGGAGAGTCCTCCAAGTGGTTCTGGCGTAGCCCGCAGGTGATTTTGGTGTGTCCGGCAGGTTGTTCCGTTCTGTCCGATAGGTTGTTCCGGCATGTCCAGCACGTGCTTCTGGCACTTCTGAGAGGTGGTTCTGGCATGCCGGGCAGGTTATTCCGGAGTGTCCGGTAAGTGGTTCTGGTGTAGCCGGCAGTTCATTTTGGCGTGTCTGGCACATGGGTCCTGCGAGTCGAGCAGGTGGTTCCGGCGTGCTCGGCAGGTGGTCCAGGCATGTCCGGCAGGTGGTTCCAGTCTGTCCAGGACGTGGTTCCAGCGTGTCCGGCACGTGGTTCTCTTACGTCTGAGAGGTGGTTCCTGCATGCCTGGCAGGTTATTGCGGATTGTCTGCCAGGTGGTTCTCTCATAGCCAGCTGTTGATTTTGGCCTGTCAGGCAGGTGGTTCTGGTGAGTCCAGCAGGTGGCTCCGGCGTGCTCGGCAGGTGGTTCTGGCATGTCTGGCAGGTGGTTCTGGCGAGTTGAGCAGCTGGTTCCAGCCTGTCCGTCAGGTTAGGGTTAGGGATAGGCTTAGGGTTACGGTTAGGGTTAGGGTTTAGGGTTTGGGGTTAGGGGTTAGGGTTAGGGGTAGGGTTAGGGTTAGGGTTACGGTTGGGTTAGGGTTTAGGGTTAGGCTTAGGGTTAGGGGATAGGGTTAGGGTTAGCGTTTGGGGATAGGGTTAGGGTTAGGGTTAGGGTTAGGGCCCGGCGCGTGGTTCCGGCGAGGCGAGCAGGTGGCTCCGGCGCGCTCGGCAGGTGCTTCCGCTGGGCCCGGCAGGTGGTTCCGGCGAGGCGAGCAGGTGTTTCCGGCGTGCTTGGCACGTGCTTCCGCTGGGCCCGGCAGGTGGTTCCGGCGAGGCGAGCAGGTGGCTCCGGCGCGCTCGGCAGGTGCTTCCGCTGCACCCGGCAGGTGGTTCCGGCGAGGCGAGCAGGTGGCTCCGGCGCGCCCGGCAGGTGCTTCCGCTGGGCCTGGCAGGTGGTTCCGGCGAGGCGAGCAGGTGGCTCCGGCGCGCCGGGCAGGTGGTTCCGGCGAGGCGAGCAGGTGGCTCCGGCGCGCTCGGCAGGTGCTTCCGCTGCGCCCGGCAGGTGGTTCCGGCGAGGCGAGCAGGTTGTTCCTGCGTGCTCGGCAGGTGGTTCAGTTGGGTCTGGCAGGTGGTTTCGGTCTGTTCGGGCTGTGGTTCCAGCATCTCAGGCACATGGTTCTGGCACGTCTGAGAGGTGGTTCCAGCTGGCCCAGCAGGTGGTTCTGGAGTCTCCGCCAAGTGGTTCTGGCGTAGCTGGCAGGTGATGTTGGCGTGACTGGCAGGTGGTTCCAGCCAGCCCGGCAGGTGTTTCCGGAGTGTTCACCAACTGGCTGTGGCGTAGCCGGCAGGTGATTTTGGCGTGTCCGACAGGTGGTTCTGGCGAGTCGAGCAGGTGCTTCCGGCATGCTCGGCAGGTGCTTCCGGTGTCATTGGCATGTGGTTCTGGCAGGTCTGAGAGGTGGTTCCGGCATGCCTGACAGGTGATTCCGGAGTGTTCGCCAAGCGGTTCTGGCATAGGCGGCAGGTGATTTTGCCATGTCCAGAATGTGGTTCCAGCGAGTCGAACATGTGGTTCCGGCGTGTCCGGCAGGTGTTTCCGGTCTGTCCAGCAGGTGGTTCTGGGGTGTCCGGCATGAGGTTCTGGCACGTCTGAGAGGTGGTTCCGGCCGGCCCGACATGCGTTTCCGGAGTGTCCGCCACGTGGTTCAGGCACGTCTGAGAGGTGGTTCCAGCATGCCCGGCAGGTTTTCCCGGAGAGTCCTCCAAGTGGTTCTGGCGTAGCCCGCAGGTGATTTTGGTGTGTCCGGCAGGTTGTTCCGTTCTGTCCGATAGGTTGTTCCGGCATGTCCAGCACGTGCTTCTGGCACTTCTGAGAGGTGGTTCTGGCATGCCGGGCAGGTTATTCCGGAGTGTCCGGTAAGTGGTTCTGGTGTAGCCGGCAGTTCATTTTGGCGTGTCTGGCACATGGGTCCTGCGAGTCGAGCAGGTGGTTCCGGCGTGCTCGGCAGGTGGTCCAGGCATGTCCGGCAGGTGGTTCCAGTCTGTCCAGGACGTGGTTCCAGCGTGTCCGGCACGTGGTTCTCTTACGTCTGAGAGGTGGTTCCTGCATGCCTGGCAGGTTATTGCGGATTGTCTGCCAGGTGGTTCTCTCATAGCCAGCTGTTGATTTTGGCCTGTCAGGCAGGTGGTTCTGGTGAGTCCAGCAGGTGGCTCCGGCGTGCTCGGCAGGTGGTTCTGGCATGTCTGGCAGGTGGTTCTGGCGAGTTGAGCAGCTGGTTCCAGCCTGTCCGTCAGGTTAGGGTTAGGGATAGGCTTAGGGTTACGGTTAGGGTTAGGGTTTAGGGTTTGGGGTTAGGGGTTAGGGTTAGGGGTAGGGTTAGGGTTAGGGTTACGGTTGGGTTAGGGTTTAGGGTTAGGCTTAGGGTTAGGGGATAGGGTTAGGGTTAGCGTTTGGGGATAGGGTTAGGGTTAGGGTTAGGGTTAGGGCCCGGCGCGTGGTTCCGGCGAGGCGAGCAGGTGGCTCCGGCGCGCTCGGCAGGTGCTTCCGCTGGGCCCGGCAGGTGGTTCCGGCGAGGCGAGCAGGTGTTTCCGGCGTGCTTGGCACGTGCTTCCGCTGGGCCCGGCAGGTGGTTCCGGCGAGGCGAGCAGGTGGCTCCGGCGCGCTCGGCAGGTGCTTCCGCTGCACCCGGCAGGTGGTTCCGGCGAGGCGAGCAGGTGGCTCCGGCGCGCCCGGCAGGTGCTTCCGCTGGGCCTGGCAGGTGGTTCCGGCGAGGCGAGCAGGTGGCTCCGGCGCGCCGGGCAGGTGGTTCCGGCGAGGCGAGCAGGTGGCTCCGGCGCGCTCGGCAGGTGCTTCCGCTGCGCCCGGCAGGTGGTTCCGGCGAGGCGAGCAGGTTGTTCCTGCGTGCTCGGCAGGTGGTTCAGTTGGGTCTGGCAGGTGGTTTCGGTCTGTTCGGGCTGTGGTTCCAGCATCTCAGGCACATGGTTCTGGCACGTCTGAGAGATGGTTCCAGCTGGCCCAGCAGGTGGTTCTGGAGTCTCCGCCAAGTGGTTCTGGCGTAGCTGGCAGGTGATGTTGGCGTGACTGGCAGGTGGTTCCAGCCAGCCCGGCAGGTGTTTCCGGAGTGTTCACCAACTGGCTGTGGCGTAGCCGGCAGGTGATTTTGGCGTGTCCGACAGGTGGTTCTGGCGAGTCGAGCAGGTGCTTCCGGCATGCTCGGCAGGTGCTTCCGGTGTCATTGGCATGTGGTTCTGGCAGGTCTGAGAGGTGGTTCCGGCATGCCTGACAGGTGATTCCGGAGTGTTCGCCAAGCGGTTCTGGCATAGGCGGCAGGTGATTTTGCCATGTCCAGAATGTGGTTCCAGCGAGTCGAACATGTGGTTCCGGCGTGTCCGGCAGGTGTTTCCGGTCTGTCCAGCAGGTGGTTCTGGGGTGTCCGGCATGAGGTTCTGGCACGTCTGAGAGGTGGTTCCGGCCGGCCCGACATGCGTTTGCGGAGTGTCCGCCACGTGGTTCAGGCACGTCTGAGAGGTGGTTCCAGCATGCCCGGCAGGTTTTCCCGGAGAGTCCTCCAAGTGGTTCTGGCGTAGCCCGCAGGTGATTTTGGTGTGTCCGGCAGGTTGTTCCGTTCTGTCCGATAGGTTGTTCCGGCATGTCCAGCACGTGCTTCTGGCACTTCTGAGAGGTGGTTCTGGCATGCCGGGCAGGTTATTCCGGAGTGTCCGGTAAGTGGTTCTGGTGTAGCCGGCAGTTCATTTTGGCGTGTCTGGCACATGGGTCCTGCGAGTCGAGCAGGTGGTTCCGGCGTGCTCGGCAGGTGGTCCAGGCATGTCCGGCAGGTGGTTCCAGTCTGTCCAGGACGTGGTTCCAGCGTGTCCGGCACGTGGTTCTCTTACGTCTGAGAGGTGGTTCCTGCATGCCTGGCAGGTTATTGCGGATTGTCTGCCAGGTGGTTCTCTCATAGCCAGCTGTTGATTTTGGCCTGTCAGGCAGGTGGTTCTGGTGAGTCCAGCAGGTGGCTCCGGCGTGCTCGGCAGGTGGTTCTGGCATGTCTGGCAGGTGGTTCCGGCGAGTTGAGCAGCTGGTTCCAGCCTGTCCGTCAGGTTAGGGTTAGGGATAGGGTTAGGGTTACGGTTAGGGTTAGGGTTTAGGGTTTGGGGTTAGGGGTTAGGGTTAGGGGTAGGGTTAGGGTTAGGGTTACGGTTGGGTTAGGGTTTAGGGTTAGGCTTAGGGTTAGGAGATAGGGTTAGGGTTAGGGTTTGGGGATAGGGTTAGGGTTAGGGTTAGGGTTAGGGCCCGGCGCGTGGTTCCGGCGAGGCGAGCAGGTGGCTCCGGCGCGCTCGGCAGGTGCTTCCGCTGGGCCCGGCAGGTGGTTCCGGCGAGGCGAGCAGGTGGCTCCGGCGCGCCGGGCAGTTGGTTAGGGTTAGGGTTAGGGTTAGGGTTAGGGTTAGGGTTAGGGTTAGGGTTAGGGTTAGGGTTAGGGTTAGGGTTAGGGTTAGGGTTAGGGTTAGGGTTAGGGTTAGGGTTAGGGTTAGGGTTAGGGTTAGGGTTAGGGTTAGGGTTAGGGTTAGGGTTAGGGTTAGGGTTAGGGTTAGGGTTAGGGTTAGGGTTAGGGTTAGGGTTAGGGTTAGGGTTAGGGTTAGGGTTAGGGTTAGGGTTAGGGTTAGGGTTAGGGTTAGGGTTAGGGTTAGGGTTAGGGTTAGGGTTAGGGTTAGGGTTAGGGTTAGGGTTAGGGTTAGGGTTAGGGTTAGGGTTAGGGTTAGGGTTAGGGTTAGGGTTAGGGTTAGGGTTAGGGTTAGGGTTAGGGTTAGGGTTAGGGTTAGGGTTAGGGTTAGGGTTAGGGTTAGGGTTAGGGTTAGGGTTAGGGTTAGGGTTAGGGTTAGGGTTAGGGTTAGGGTTAGGGTTAGGGTTAGGGTTAGGGTTAGGGTTAGGGTTAGGGTTAGGGTTAGGGTTAGGGTTAGGGTTAGGGTTAGGGTTAGGGTTAGGGTTAGGGTTAGGGTTAGGGTTAGGGTTAGGGTTAGGGTTAGGGTTAGGGTTAGGGTTAGGGTTAGGGTTAGGGTTAGGGTTAGGGTTAGGGTTAGGGTTAGGGTTAGGGTTAGGGTTAGGGTTAGGGTTAGGGTTAGGGTTAGGGTTAGGGTTAGGGTTAGGGTTAGGGTTAGGGTTAGGGTTAGGGTTAGGGTTAGGGTTAGGGTTAGGGTTAGGGTTAGGGTTAGGGTTAGGGTTAGGGTTAGGGTTAGGGTTAGGGTTAGGGTTAGGGTTAGGGTTAGGGTTAGGGTTAGGGTTAGGGTTAGGGTTAGGGTTAGGGTTAGGGTTAGGGTTAGGGTTAGGGTTAGGGTTAGGGTTAGGGTTAGGGTTAGGGTTAGGGTTAGGGTTAGGGTTAGGGTTAGGGTTAGGGTTAGGGTTAGGGTTAGGGTTAGGGTTAGGGTTAGGGTTAGGGTTAGGGTTAGGGTTAGGGTTAGGGTTAGGGTTAGGGTTAGGGTTAGGGTTAGGGTTAGGGTTAGGGTTAGGGTTAGGGTTAGGGTTAGGGTTAGGGTTAGGGTTAGGGTTAGGGTTAGGGTTAGGGTTAGGGTTAGGGTTAGGGTTAGGGTTAGGGTTAGGGTTAGGGTTAGGGTTAGGGTTAGGGTTAGGGTTAGGGTTAGGGTTAGGGTTAGGGTTAGGGTTAGGGTTAGGGTTAGGGTTAGGGTTAGGGTTAGGGTTAGGGTTAGGGTTAGGGTTAGGGTTAGGGTTAGGGTTAGGGTTAGGGTTAGGGTTAGGGTTAGGGTTAGGGTTAGGGTTAGGGTTAGGGTTAGGGTTAGGGTTAGGGTTAGGGTTAGGGTTAGGGTTAGGGTTAGGGTTAGGGTTAGGGTTAGGGTTAGGGTTAGGGTTAGGGTTAGGGTTAGGGTTAGGGTTAGGGTTAGGGTTAGGGTTAGGGTTAGGGTTAGGGTTAGGGTTAGGGTTAGGGTTAGGGTTAGGGTTAGGGTTAGGGTTAGGGTTAGGGTTAGGGTTAGGGTTAGGGTTAGGTTAGGGTTAGGGTTAGGGTTAGGGTTAGGGTTAGGGTTAGGGTTAGGGTTAGGGTTAGGGTTAGGGTTAGGGTTAGGGTTAGGGTTAGGGTTAGGGTTAGGGTTAGGGTTAGGGTTAGGGTTAGGGTTAGGGTTAGGGTTAGGGTTAGGGTTAGGGTTAGGGTTAGGGTTAGGGTTAGGGTTAGGGTTAGGGTTAGGGTTAGGGTTAGGGGTTAGGGTTAGGGTTAGGGTTAGGGTTAGGGTTAGGGTTAGGGTTAGGGTTAGGGTTAGGGTTAGGGTTAGGGTTAGGGTTAGGGTTAGGGTTAGGGTTAGGGTTAGGGTTAGGGTTAGGGTTAGGGTTAGGGTTAGGGTTAGGGTTAGGTTAGGGTTAGGGTTAGGGTTAGGGTTAGGGTTAGGGTTAGGGTTAGGGTTAGGGTTAGGGTTAGGGTTAGGGTTAGGGTTAGGGTTAGGGTTAGGGTTAGGGTTAGGGTTAGGGTTAGGGTTAGGGTTAGGGTTAGGGTTAGGGTTAGGGTTAGGGTTAGGGTTAGGGTTAGGGTTAGGGTTAGGGTTAGGGTTAGGGTTAGGGTTAGGGTTAGGGTTAGGGTTAGGGTTAGGGTTAGGGTTAGGGTTAGGGTTAGGGTTAGGGTTAGGGTTAGGGTTAGGGTTAGGGTTAGGGTTAGGGTTAGGGTTAGGGTTAGGGTTAGGGTTAGGGTTTAGGGTTAGGGTTAGGGTTAGGGTTAGGGTTAGGGTTAGGGTTAGGGTTAGGGTTAGGGTTAGGGTTAGGGTTAGGGTTAGGGTTAGGGTTAGGGTTAGGGTTAGGGTTAGGGTTAGGGTTAGGGTTAGGGTTAGGGTTAGGGTTAGGGTTAGGGTTAGGGTTAGGGTTAGGGTTAGGGTTAGGGTTAGGGTTAGGGTTAGGGTTAGGGTTAGGGTTAGGGTTAGGGTTAGGGTTAGGGTTAGGTTAGGGTTAGGGTTAGGGTTAGGGTTAGGGTTAGGGTTAGGGTTAGGGTTAGGGTTAGGGTTAGGGTTAGGGTTAGGGTTAGGGTTAGGGTTAGGGTTAGGGTTAGGGTTAGGGTTAGGGTTAGGGTTAGGGTTAGGGTTAGGGTTAGGGTTAGGGTTAGGGTTAGGGTTAGGGTTAGGGTTAGGGTTAGGGTTAGGGTTAGGGTTAGGGTTAGGGTTAGGGTTAGGGTTAGGGTTAGGGTTAGGGTTAGGGTTAGGGTTAGGGTTAGGGTTAGGGTTAGGGTTAGGGTTAGGGTTAGGGTTAGGGTTAGGGTTAGGGTTAGGGTTAGGGTTAGGGTTAGGGTTAGGGTTAGGGTTAGGGTTAGGGTTAGGGTTAGGGTTTGGGTTAGGGTTAGGGTTAGGGTTAGGGTTAGGGTTAGGGTTAGGGTTAGGGTTAGGGTTAGGGTTAGGGTTAGGGTTAGGGTTAGGGTTAGGGTTAGGGTTAGGGTTAGGGTTAGGGTTAGGGTTAGGGTTAGGGTTAGGGTTAGGGTTAGGGTTAGGGTTAGGGTTAGGGTTAGGGTTAGGGTTAGGGTTAGGGTTAGGGTTAGGGTTAGGGTTAGGGTTAGGGTTAGGGTTAGGGTTAGGGTTAGGGTTAGGGTTAGGGTTAGGGTTAGGGTTAGGGTTAGGGTTAGGGTTAGGGTTAGGGTTAGGGTTAGGGTTAGGGTTAGGGTTAGGGTTAGGGTTAGGGTTAGGGTTAGGGTTAGGGTTAGGGTTAGGGTTAGGGTTAGGGTTAGGGTTAGGGTTAGGGTTAGGGTTAGGGTTAGGGTTAGGGTTAGGGTTAGGGTTAGGGTTAGGGTTAGGGTTAGGGTTAGGTTAGGGTTAGGGTTAGGGTTAGGGTTAGGGTTAGGGTTAGGGTTAGGGTTAGGGTTAGGGTTAGGGTTAGGGTTAGGGTTAGGGTTAGGGTTAGGGTTAGGGTTAGGGTTAGGGTTAGGGTTAGGGTTAGGGTTAGGGTTAGGGTTAGGGTTAGGGTTAGGGTTAGGGTTAGGGTTAGGGTTAGGGTTAGGGTTAGGGTTAGGGTTAGGGTTAGGGTTAGGGTTAGGGTTAGGGTTAGGGTTAGGGTTAGGGTTAGGGTTAGGGTTAGGGTTAGGGTTAGGGTTAGGGTTAGGGTTAGGGTTAGGGTTAGGGTTAGGGTTAGGGTTAGGGTTAGGGTTAGGGTTAGGGTTAGGGTTAGGGGTTAGGGTTAGGGTTAGGGTTAGGGTTAGGGTTAGGGTTAGGGTTAGGGTTAGGGTTAGGGTTAGGGTTAGGGTTAGGGTTAGGGTTAGGGTTAGGGTTAGGGTTAGGGTTAGGGTTAGGGTTAGGGTTAGGGTTAGGGTTAGGGTTAGGGTTAGGGTTAGGGTTAGGGTTAGGGTTAGGGTTAGGGTTAGGGTTAGGGTTAGGGTTAGGGTTAGGGTTAGGGTTAGGGTTAGGGTTAGGGTTAGGGTTAGGGTTAGGGTTAGGGTTAGGGTTAGGGTTAGGGTTAGGGTTAGGGTTAGGGTTAGGGTTAGGGTTAGGGTTAGGGTTAGGGTTAGGGTTAGGGTTAGGGTTAGGTTAGGGTTAGGGTTAGGGTTAGGGTTAGGGTTAGGGTTAGGGTTAGGGTTAGGGTTAGGGTTAGGGTTAGGGTTAGGGTTAGGGTTAGGGTTAGGGTTAGGGTTAGGGTTAGGGTTAGGGTTAGGGTTAGGGTTAGGGTTAGGGTTAGGGTTAGGGTTAGGGTTAGGGTTAGGGTTAGGGTTAGGGTTAGGGTTAGGGTTAGGGTTAGGGTTAGGGTTAGGGTTAGGGTTAGGGTTAGGGTTAGGGTTAGGGTTAGGGTTAGGGTTAGGGTTAGGGTTAGGGTTAGGGTTAGGGTTAGGGTTAGGGTTAGGGTTAGGGTTAGGGTTAGGGTTAGGGTTAGGGTTAGGGTTAGGGTTAGGGTTAGGGTTAGGGTTAGGGTTAGGGTTAGGGTTAGGGTTAGGGTTAGGGTTAGGGTTAGGGTTAGGGTTAGGGTTAGGGTTAGGGTTAGGGTTAGGGTTAGGGTTAGGGTTAGGGTTAGGGTTAGGGTTAGGGTTAGGGTTAGGGTTAGGGTTAGGGTTAGGGTTAGGGTTAGGGTTAGGGTTAGGGTTAGGGTTAGGGTTAGGGTTAGGGTTAGGGTTAGGGTTAGGGTTAGGGTTAGGGTTAGGGTTAGGGTTAGGGTTAGGGTTAGGGTTAGGGTTAGGGTTAGGGTTAGGGTTAGGGTTAGGGTTAGGGTTAGGGTTAGGGTTAGGGTTAGGGTTAGGGTTAGGGTTAGGGTTAGGGTTAGGGTTAGGGTTAGGGTTAGGGTTAGGGTTAGGGTTAGGGTTAGGGTTAGGGTTAGGGTTAGGGTTAGGGTTAGGGTTAGGGTTAGGGTTAGGGTTAGGGTTAGGGTTAGGGTTAGGGTTAGGGTTAGGGTTAGGGTTAGGGTTAGGGTTAGGGTTAGGGTTAGGGTTAGGGTTAGGGTTAGGGTTAGGGTTAGGGTTAGGGTTAGGGTTAGGGTTAGGGTTAGGGTTAGGGTTAGGGTTAGGGTTAGGGTTAGGGTTAGGGTTAGGGTTAGGGTTAGGGGGTTAGGGTTAGGGTTAGGGTTAGGGTTAGGGTTAGGGTTAGGGTTAGGGTTAGGGTTAGGGTTAGGGTTAGGGTTAGGGTTAGGGTTAGGGTTAGGGTTAGGGTTAGGGTTAGGGTTAGGGTTAGGGTTAGGGTTAGGGTTAGGGTTAGGGTTAGGGTTAGGGTTAGGGTTAGGGTTAGGGTTAGGGTTAGGGTTAGGGTTAGGGTTAGGGTTAGGGTTAGGGTTAGGGTTAGGGTTAGGGTTAGGGTTAGGGTTAGGGTTAGGGTTAGGGTTAGGGTTAGGGTTAGGGTTAGGGTTAGGGTTAGGGTTAGGGTTAGGGTTAGGGTTGTTAGGGTTAGGGTTAGGGTTAGGGTTAGGGTTAGGGTTAGGGTTAGGGTTAGGGTTAGGGTTAGGGTTAGGGTTAGGGTTAGGGTTAGGGTTAGGGTTAGGGTTAGGGTTAGGGTTAGGGTTAGGGTTAGGGTTAGGGTTAGGGTTAGGGTTAGGGTTAGGGTTAGGGTTAGGGTTAGGGTTAGGGTTAGGGTTAGGGTTAGGGTTAGGGTTAGGGTTAGGGTTAGGGTTAGGGTTAGGGTTAGGGTTAGGGTTAGGGTTAGGGTTAGGGTTAGGGTTAGGGTTAGGGTTAGGGTTAGGGTTAGGGTTAGGGTTAGGGTTAGGGTTAGGGTTAGGGTTAGGGTTAGGGTTAGGGTTAGGGTTAGGGTTAGGGTTAGGGTTAGGGTTAGGGTTAGGGTTAGGGTTAGGGTTAGGGTTAGGGTTAGGGTTAGGGTTAGGGTTAGGGTTAGGGTTAGGGTTAGGGTTAGGGTTAGGGTTAGGGTTAGGGTTAGGGTTAGGGTTAGGGTTAGGGTTAGGGTTAGGGTTAGGGTTAGGGTTAGGGTTAGGGTTAGGGTTAGGGTTAGGGTTAGGGTTAGGGTTAGGGTTAGGGTTAGGGTTAGGGTTAGGGTTAGGGTTAGGGTTAGGGTTAGGGTTAGGGTTAGGGTTAGGGTTAGGGTTAGGGTTAGGGTTAGGGTTAGGGTTAGGGTTAGGGTTAGGGTTAGGGTTAGGGTTAGGGTTAGGGTTAGGGTTAGGGTTAGGGTTAGGGTTAGGGTTAGGGTTAGGGTTAGGGTTAGGGTTAGGGTTAGGGTTAGGGTTAGGGTTAGGGTTAGGGTTAGGGTTAGGGTTAGGGTTAGGGTTAGGGTTAGGGTTAGGGTTAGGGTTAGGGTTAGGGTTAGGGTTAGGGTTAGGGTTAGGGTTAGGGTTAGGGTTAGGGTTAGGGTTAGGGTTAGGGTTAGGGTTAGGGTTAGGGTTAGGGTTAGGGTTAGGGTTAGGGTTAGGGTTAGGGTTAGGGTTAGGGTTAGGGTTAGGGTTAGGGTTAGGGTTAGGGTTAGGGTTAGGGTTAGGGTTAGGGTTAGGGTTAGGGTTAGGGTTAGGGTTAGGGTTAGGGTTAGGGTTAGGGTTAGGGTTAGGGTTAGGGTTAGGGTTAGGGTTAGGGTTAGGGTTAGGGTTAGGGTTAGGGTTAGGGTTAGGGTTAGGGTTAGGGTTAGGGTTAGGGTTAGGTTAGGGTTAGGGTTAGGGTTAGGGTTAGGGTTAGGGTTAGGGTTAGGGTTAGGGTTAGGGTTAGGGTTAGGGTTAGGGTTAGGGTTAGGGTTAGGGTTAGGGTTAGGGTTAGGGTTAGGGTTAGGGTTAGGGTTAGGGTTAGGGTTAGGGTTAGGGTTAGGGTTAGGGTTAGGGTTAGGGTTAGGGTTAGGGTTAGGGTTAGGGTTAGGGTTAGGGTTAGGGTTAGGGTTAGGGTTAGGGTTAGGGTTAGGGTTAGGGTTAGGGTTAGGGTTAGGGTTAGGGTTAGGGTTAGGGTTAGGGTTAGGGTTAGGGTTAGGGTTAGGGTTAGGGTTAGGGTTAGGGTTAGGGTTAGGGTTAGGGTTAGGGTTAGGGTTAGGGTTAGGGTTAGGGTTAGGGTTAGGGTTAGGGTTAGGGTTAGGGTTAGGGTTAGGGTTAGGGTTAGGGTTAGGGTTAGGGTTAGGGTTAGGGTTAGGGTTAGGGTTAGGGTTAGGGTTAGGGTTAGGGTTAGGGTTAGGGTTAGGGTTAGGGTTAGGGTTAGGGTTAGGGTTAGGGTTAGGGTTAGGGTTAGGGTTAGGGTTAGGGTTAGGGTTAGGGTTAGGGTTAGGGTTAGGGTTAGGGTTAGGGTTAGGTTAGGGTTAGGGTTAGGGTTAGGGTTAGGGTTAGGGTTAGGGTTAGGGTTAGGGTTAGGGTTAGGGTTAGGGTTAGGGTTAGGGTTAGGGTTAGGGTTAGGGTTAGGGTTAGGGTTAGGGTTAGGGTTAGGGTTAGGGTTAGGGGTTAGGGTTAGGGTTAGGGTTAGGGTTAGGGTTAGGGTTAGGGTTAGGGTTAGGGTTAGGGTTAGGGTTAGGGTTAGGGTTAGGGTTAGGGTTAGGGTTAGGGTTAGGGTTAGGGTTAGGGTTAGGGTTAGGGTTAGGTTAGGGTTAGGGTTAGGGTTAGGGTTAGGGTTAGGGTTAGGGTTAGGGTTAGGGTTAGGGTTAGGGTTAGGGTTAGGGTTAGGGTTAGGGTTAGGGTTAGGGTTAGGGTTAGGGTTAGGGTTAGGGTTAGGGTTAGGGTTAGGGTTAGGGTTAGGGTTAGGGTTAGGGTTAGGGTTAGGGTTAGGGTTAGGGTTAGGGTTAGGGTTAGGGTTAGGGTTAGGGTTAGGGTTAGGGTTAGGGTTAGGGTTAGGGTTAGGGTTAGGGTTAGGGTTAGGGTTAGGGTTAGGGTTAGGGTTAGGGTTAGGGTTAGGGTTAGGGTTAGGGTTAGGGTTAGGGTTAGGGTTAGGGTTAGGGTTAGGGTTAGGGTTAGGGTTAGGGTTAGGGTTAGGGTTAGGGTTAGGGTTAGGGTTAGGGTTAGGGTTAGGGTTAGGGTTAGGGTTAGGGTTAGGGTTAGGGTTAGGGTTAGGGTTAGGGTTAGGGTTAGGGTTAGGGTTAGGGTTAGGGTTAGGGTTAGGGTTAGGGTTAGGGTTAGGGTTAGGGTTAGGGTTAGGGTTAGGGTTAGGGTTAGGGTTAGGGTTAGGGTTAGGGTTAGGGTTAGGGTTAGGGTTAGGGTTAGGGTTAGGGTTAGGGTTAGGGTTAGGGTTAGGGTTAGGGTTAGGGTTAGGGGTTAGGGTTAGGGTTAGGGTTAGGGTTAGGGTTAGGGTTAGGGTTAGGGTTAGGGTTAGGGTTAGGGTTAGGGTTAGGGTTAGGGTTAGGGTTAGGGTTAGGGTTAGGGTTAGGGTTAGGGTTAGGGTTAGGGTTAGGGTTAGGGTTAGGGTTAGGGTTAGGGTTAGGGTTAGGGTTAGGGTTAGGGTTAGGGTTAGGGTTAGGGTTAGGGTTAGGGTTAGGGTTAGGGTTAGGGTTAGGGTTAGGGTTAGGGTTAGGGTTAGGGTTAGGGTTAGGGTTAGGGTTAGGGTTAGGGTTAGGGTTAGGGTTAGGGTTAGGGTTAGGGTTAGGGTTAGGGTTAGGGTTAGGGTTAGGGTTAGGGTTAGGGTTAGGGTTAGGGTTAGGGTTAGGGTTAGGGTTAGGGTTAGGGTTAGGGTTAGGGTTAGGGTTAGGGTTAGGGTTAGGGTTAGGGTTAGGGTTAGGGTTAGGGTTAGGGTTAGGGTTAGGGTTAGGGTTAGGGTTAGGGTTAGGGTTAGGGTTAGGGTTAGGGTTAGGGTTAGGGTTAGGGTTAGGGTTAGGGTTAGGGTTAGGGTTAGGGTTAGGGTTAGGGTTAGGGTTAGGGTTAGGGTTAGGGTTAGGGTTAGGGTTAGGGTTAGGGTTAGGGTTAGGGTTAGGGTTAGGGTTAGGGTTAGGGTTAGGGTTAGGGTTAGGGTTAGGGTTAGGGTTAGGGTTAGGGTTAGGGTTAGGGTTAGGGTTAGGGTTAGGGTTAGGGTTAGGGTTAGGGTTAGGGGTTAGGGTTAGGGTTAGGGTTAGGGTTAGGGTTAGGGTTAGGGTTAGGGTTAGGGTTAGGGTTAGGGTTAGGGTTAGGGTTAGGGTTAGGGTTAGGGTTAGGGTTAGGGTTAGGGTTAGGGTTAGGGTTAGGGGTTAGGGTGTTAGGTGGTTAGGGTTAGGGTTAGGGTTAGGGTTAGGGTTAGGGTTAGGGTTAGGGTTAGGGTTAGGGTTAGGGTTAGGTTAGGGTTAGGGTTAGGGTTAGGGTTAGGGTTAGGGTTAGGGTTAGGGTTAGGGTTAGGGTTAGGGTTAGGGGTTAGGGTTAGGGTTAGGGTTAGGGTTAGGGTTAGGGTTAGGGTTAGGGTTAGGGTTAGGGTTAGGGTTAGGGTTAGGGTTAGGGTTAGGGTTAGGGTTAGGGTTAGGGTTAGGGTTAGGGTTAGGGTTAGGGTTAGGGTTAGGGTTAGGGTTAGGGTTAGGGGTAGGGTTAGGGTTAGGGTTAGGGTTAGGGTTAGGGTTAGGGTTAGGGTTAGGGTTAGGGTTAGGGTTAGGGTTAGGGTTAGGGTTAGGGTTAGGGTTAGGGTTAGGGTTAGGGTTAGGGTTAGGGTTAGGGTTAGGGTTAGGGGTTAGGGTTAGGGTTAGGGTTAGGGTTAGGGTTAGGGTTAGGGTTAGGGTTAGGGTTAGGGTTAGGGTTAGGGTTAGGGTTGGTTAGGGTTAGGGTTAGGGTTAGGGTTAGGGTTAGGGTTAGGGTTAGGGTTAGGGTTAGGGTTAGGGTTAGGGTTAGGGTTAGGGTTAGGGTTAGGGTTAGGGTTAGGGTTAGGGTTAGGGTTAGGGTTAGGGTTAGGGTAGGGTTAGGGTTAGGGTTAGGGTTAGGGTTAGGGGTTAGGGTTAGGGTTAGGGTTAGGGTTAGGTTAGGGTTAGGGTTAG